>NW_026045077.1:30000-44833 GCF_943734845.2 Anopheles funestus | reverse complement strand
CCACAAAATGGAACATGATGAAGAAGATACAGAAGTTGAAAATTTTTCTAAGTCCAAAAAATTTTCTAAGTCCAGAAAATTTTCTAAGTCCAAAGTGTTGGAACAATTTCCAAAGGCCCATAGGTTGCACTGAATTTTCCTAAGTTGGCCACAAGTACCCATGAGGTATCGAGAAGGTTCACCCGAAGGACATAATATGTCCCAAAGTACCGATAGAGTACTCACAAATAGCACCGCGTTGGCCTAAGTTGGCCAAAAGTACCGATAGAGTACCCACAAATAGCACCGAGTGGGCCTAACATGGCCAAAAGTACCGATAGAGTACCCACAAGAAGCACTGAGTTGGCCTAAGTTGGCCAAAAGTACCGATAGAGTACCCACAAATAGCACCGAGTGGGCCTAACATGGCCAAAAGTACCGATAGAGTACCCACAAATAGCACCGAGTGGGCCTAACATGGCCAAAAGTACCGATAGAGCACCCACATATAGCACCGAGTGGGCCTAACATGGCCAAAAGTACCGATAGAGCACCCACATATAGCACCCCATTGGCCTAAGTTGGCCAAAAGTACCGATAGAGAATCCACAAAGAGCACCCAATTGGCCTAAGTTGGCCAAAAGTACCGCCAAGTAGCACCATAGAGGCCCGAGTAGAGCGAAGTGTGGGCCAAATTGAACATTTGAAAATTTTTACAAGTCCAGAAAATTTTCTAAGTCCAGAAAATTTTCTAAGTCCAAAGAGTTGGACAAATTTCCTTAGGCCCAAAGGTTGCACTGAATGTTCCTAAGGTGGCCATCATTACCCATGAAGTATCGCGAAGGTTCACCCGAAAGACACAATATGCCCTAAAGTACCCACAGAGTACCCACAAGTTGCACCCAATTGGCCTAAGTTGGCCAAAAGTACCGACAAGTACCACCATAGAAGCCCGAGTAGAGCGAAATGTGGGCCAAAGTACCGAGTAGTTGCCACAAATGCCCAAATGGATACCAAAATGTGGTACCAAGTACCTAACTGTTGCAACAAATGCTAGCTTTCTGAGCAAAAGCTGTGGACCAATTTCGTAGAAGAACCGCCTAGGCGAAAAGGCAAAAATCGCCGAAGCTGGCCCGCTCGCAGAGCTCGCGGGCCAGGAGATACTCATAGGGCGCTTTACTAGAGTGGGGAACTTGAGAATTTTTGTGTCCGAGACTTTGGGCAACTTCGCGGCCGCCCCCTTAAAGTAAAAGATTTTCTCTGGGTGCCTAAAATTCGCAATTCCCGCAAAGTCGGGAAGACGTTAAAGTTTTTGCCCAAAAAATGGCCATCGATTTAAGGTGATTTTCCAATAAGAAAATTTTTCCTAAGATGAATTTTTTCGAATATTTCCTAAACTAAGCGTCGGAGCACATGGCCGTGAAGGAACTTTTGGTAGCTTTTGGCAAGGGCTATCGGATGAAATAATGCGAAAGGCCATCGGAGCGATATTGGATAAATGCGGGCCCATAAACGTACCTAAGAAGTGAAAATTGGTACCTTGCACGCAGGATGCAAGAAATGCTTGAGTGTTAACCATCATCGGTACCAAGTACCTAGGTTATATCGAGTGCGTAGATGGAAGTCGGTACCAAAGGGAAACCTTCCTAGGCTAGGTGCACGCAAGTGAGTATGGATCGATCAGTAGAAAGATGGGAAGCCATAGGAAACCTTCCTAGGCTAGGTGCACGCAAGTGAGTATGGATCGATCAGTAGAAAGATGGGAAGCCATAGGAAACCTTCCTAGGCTAGGTGCACGCAAGTGAGTATGGATCGATCAGTAGAAAGATGGGAAGCCATAGGAAACCTTCCTAGGCTAGGTGCACGCAAGTGAGTATGGATCGATCAGTAGAAAGATGGGAAGCCCAAGGAAACCTTCCTAGGCTAGGTGCACGCAAGTGAGTATGGATCGATCAGTAGAAAGATGGGAAGCCCAAGGAAACCTTCCTAGGCTAGGTGCACGCAAGTGAGTATGGATCGATCAGTAGAAAGATGGGAAGCCATAGGAAACCTTCCTAGGCTAGGTGCACGCAAGTGAGTATGGATCGATCAGTAGAAAGATGGGAAGCCCAAGGAAACCTTCCTAGGCTAGGTGCACGCAAGTGAGTATGGATCGATCAGTAGAAAGATGGGAAGCCATAGGAAACCTTCCTAGGCTAGGTGCACGCAAGTGAGTATGGATCGATCAGTAGAAAGATGGGAAGCCATAGGAAACCTTCCTAGGCTAGGTGCACGCAAGTGAGTATGGATCGATCAGTAGAAAGATGGGAAGCCATAGGAAACCTTCCTAGGCTAGGTGCACGCAAGTGAGTATGGATCGATCAGTAGAAAGATGGGAAGCCATAGGAAACCTTCCTAGGCTAGGTGCACGCAAGTGAGTATGGATCGATCAGTAGAAAGATGGGAAGCCATAGGAAACCTTCCTAGGCTAGGTGCACGCAAGTGAGTATGGATCGATCAGTAGAAAGATGGGAAGCCCAAGGAAACCTTCCTAGGCTAGGTGCACGCAAGTGAGTATGGATCGATCAGTAGAAAGATGGGAAGCCCAAGGAAACCTTCCTAGGCTAGGTGCACGCAAGTGAGTATGGATCGATCAGTAGAAAGATGGGAAGCCCAAGGAAACCTTCCTAGGCTAGGTGCACGCAAGTGAGTATGGATCGATCAGTAGAAAGATGGGAAGCCATAGGAAACCTTCCTAGGCTAGGTGCACGCAAGTGAGTATGGATCGATCAGTAGAAAGATGGGAAGCCATAGGAAACCTTCCTAGGCTAGGTGCACGCAAGTGAGTATGGATCGATCAGTAGAAAGATGGGAAGCCATAGGAAACCTTCCTAGGCTAGGTGCACGCAAGTGAGTATGGATCGATCAGTAGAAAGATGGGAAGCCATAGGAAACCTTCCTAGGCTAGGTGCACGCAAGTGAGTATGGATCGATCAGTAGAAAGATGGGAAGCCATAGGAAACCTTCCTAGGCTAGGTGCACGCAAGTGAGTATGGATCGATCAGTAGAAAGATGGGAAGCCCAAGGAAACCTTCCTAGGCTAGGTGCACGCAAGTGAGTATGGATCGATCAGTAGAAAGATGGGAAGCCCAAGGAAACCTTCCTAGGCTAGGTGCACGCAAGTGAGTATGGATCGATCAGTAGAAAGATGGGAAGCCCAAGGAAACCTTCCTAGGCTAGGTGCACGCAAGTGAGTATGGATCGATCAGTAGAAAGATGGGAAGCCATAGGAAACCTTCCTAGGCTAGGTGCACGCAAGTGAGTATGGATCGATCAGTAGAAAGATGGGAAGCCATAGGAAACCTTCCTAGGCTAGGTGCACGCAAGTGAGTATGGATCGATCAGTAGAAAGATGGGAAGCCATAGGAAACCTTCCTAGGCTAGGTGCACGCAAGTGAGTATGGATCGATCAGTAGAAAGATGGGAAGCCATAGGAAACCTTCCTAGGCTAGGTGCACGCAAGTGAGTATGGATCGATCAGTAGAAAGATGGGAAGCCCAAGGAAACCTTCCTAGGCTAGGTGCACGCAAGTGAGTATGGATCGATCAGTAGAAAGATGGGAAGCCCAAGGAAACCTTCCTAGGCTAGGTGCACGCAAGTGAGTATGGATCGATCAGTAGAAAGATGGGAAGCCATAGGAAACCTTCCTAGGCTAGGTGCACGCAAGTGAGTATGGATCGATCAGTAGAAAGATGGGAAGCCATAGGAAACCTTCCTAGGCTAGGTGCACGCAAGTGAGTATGGATCGATCAGTAGAAAGATGGGAAGCCCAAGGAAACCTTCCTAGGCTAGGTGCACGCAAGTGAGTATGGATCGATCAGTAGAAAGATGGGAAGCCATAGGAAACCTTCCTAGGCTAGGTGCACGCAAGTGAGTATGGATCGATCAGTAGAAAGATGGGAAGCCATAGGAAACCTTCCTAGGCTAGGTGCACGCAAGTGAGTATGGATCGATCAGTAGAAAGATGGGAAGCCATAGGAAACCTTCCTAGGCTAGGTGCACGCAAGTGAGTATGGATCGATCAGTAGAAAGATGGGAAGCCATAGGAAACCTTCCTAGGCTAGGTGCACGCAAGTGAGTATGGATCGATCAGTAGAAAGATGGGAAGCCAAAGGAAACCTTCCTAGGCTAGGTGCACGCAAGTGAGTATGGATCGATCAGTAGAAAGATGGGAAGCCATAGGAAACCTTCCTAGGCTAGGTGCACGCAAGTGAGTATGGATCGATCAGTAGAAAGATGGGAAGCCCAAGGAAACCTTCCTAGGCTAGGTGCACGCAAGTGAGTATGGATCGATCAGTAGAAAGATGGGAAGCCATAGGAAACCTTCCTAGGCTAGGTGCACGCAAGTGAGTATGGATCGATCAGTAGAAAGATGGGAAGCCCAAGGAAACCTTCCTAGGCTAGGTGCACGCAAGTGAGTATGGATCGATCAGTAGAAAGATGGGAAGCCATAGGAAACCTTCCTAGGCTAGGTGCACGCAAGTGAGTATGGATCGATCAGTAGAAAGATGGGAAGCCCAAGGAAACCTTCCTAGGCTAGGTGCACGCAAGTGAGTATGGATCGATCAGTAGAAAGATGGGAAGCCCAAGGAAACCTTCCTAGGCTAGGTGCACGCAAGTGAGTATGGATCGATCAGTAGAAAGATGGGAAGCCCAAGGAAACCTTCCTAGGCTAGGTGCACGCAAGTGAGTATGGATCGATCAGTAGAAAGATGGGAAGCCATAGGAAACCTTCCTAGGCTAGGTGCACGCAAGTGAGTATGGATCGATCAGTAGAAAGATGGGAAGCCATAGGAAACCTTCCTAGGCTAGGTGCACGCAAGTGAGTATGGATCGATCAGTAGAAAGATGGGAAGCCCAAGGAAACCTTCCTAGGCTAGGTGCACGCAAGTGAGTATGGATCGATCAGTAGAAAGATGGGAAGCCATAGGAAACCTTCCTAGGCTAGGTGCACGCAAGTGAGTATGGATCGATCAGTAGAAAGTGGGAAGCCCAGTACCAAATGCCCTAGTGAAGACCGTAAACGAATATCATGAACCGAGAAGGAGCACCAAATGCCCTAGTGAAGACCGTAAACGAATATCATGAACCGATAAGGAGCACCAAATGCCCTAGTGAAGACCGTAAACGAATATCATGAACCGATAAGGAGCACCAAATGCCCTAGTGAAGACCGTAAACGAATATCATGAACCGATAAGGAGCACCAAATGCCCTAGTGAAGACCGTAAACGAATATCATGAACCAAGAAGTAGCAACGAATGCCTGAAAAAGTACCAAGTCCACGGTATAGAGTAACGAGAGTTAACCGCCGTGATGTATGCAATGAGGGCAGCCATTGCATGGGTTCTGGACTTGGTTCGCGAATAACTTTTTTGCTAGACATCGGACAAAGTTGACGTGGAAGAACGAAATGTAGCATTTGATGCCACCTATCCAAAACTTTTTCAAGATTGAAGATCCGATCGATACAGCCTGAGTTATAGGCAAAAGTTGGTGCAAAATTGAGCATTTTTAATGGTGAAAAATCGGTAATCCTCGAATAGCTCCTGTTGGAAGCATCGGACCACATGGTCGTGGAGGAACATATTGAAGCGTGCGGTGTCAAGTATCGACACCCAAAACCGCATGTCCGATGGACGGAAAATGACCAAGTTATAGTGAAAACTTGGTTGCACCAAATTCCCGAAGAAGTGCAACGAGAAGGTGAATGCGATGGTTGTTCGTCGAATAGCTCCGGCCACAGACATGGTAGCGATTAGTGGTGCATGGAAGAAATGTAGCCACAAGTGCCATCTACCCATGGCCAGAAGAAAGTGTGGCCATATCTTGGATACCGGCGGAGCTATGGGGCAAATATGGGCCAAAAATGGTGCAAGTTGGACCAAAAACCTGAAAAAGTACCTGGGTAATGCGATGGTTGTTCGTCGAATAGCTCCGGCCACAGACATGGTAGCGATTAGTGGTGCATGGAAGAAATCTAGCCACAAGTGCCATCTACCCATGGCCAGAAGAAAGTGTGGCCATATCTTGGATACCGGCGGAGCTATGGGGCAAATACGGGCCAAAAATGGTGCCAGGTGGACCAAAAATCCGACCAAGTGCGCGAGGCGCTTTCGTGAATAGCTCCGGCCACAGACATGGTAGCGATTAGTGGTGCATGGAAGAAATCTAGCCACAAGTGCCATCTACCCATGGCCAGAAGAAAGTGTGGCCATATCTTGGATACCGGCGGAGCTATGGGGCAAATATGGGCCAAAAATGGTGCAAGTTGGACCAAAAATCCGAAAAAGTACCTAGGTAAATGTGATGGTTGTTCGTCGAATAGCTCCGGCCACAGACATGGTAGCGATTAGTGGTGCATGGAAGAAATCTAGCCACAAGTGCCATCTAGCCATGGCCAGAAGAAAGTGTGGCCATATCTTGGATACCGGCGGAGCTATGGTGCAAATATGGGCCAAAAATGGTGAAGTTGGACCAAAAATCCGACCAAGTGCGCGAGGCGCTTTCGTGAATAGCTCCGGCCACAGACATGGTAGCGGTTAGTGGTGCATGGAAGAAATCTAGCCACAAGTGCCATCTAGCCATGGCCAGAAGAAAGTGTGGCGATATCTTGGATACCGGCGGAGCTATGGGGCAAATACGGGCCAAAAATGGGTAAACTTGTACGGTCCAAAGCCAAGGGTAAATTTTTTTATTCCTCTAATAACTTCTAGCACAGACATTGAATCGGTTGGTAATGTATGGATGAAATGCAGCAAACAGTTGGAACTACCCATAAAATCTTAAAGATTGACGATCCAATGTATAGAACCGGATTAATGTGCGATACTTGGTGTAAAATCGAGTGAAAAATTAACTATAAACTGTTTTTGGCCCATAACTCGAATACTAGACATCGGAAGGGGGGGTCGTAGAACGATTTTTTGTTGCCCTATCGATTCCCTATCGAACGAGCAAAAGTTGTTTTTTTGACCAAAAAGGACCCCTACTCTAGTAAAATTGGCCTGATTTTACTAGTCCCCGGTACCCGTACAGGCAAAATGAGCAAAATGCTCAAGTATGAATGGTTTTTGGCCCATAACTCGAATACTAGACGTCGCAGGGGGGTGTCATGGAACAATTTTTGGTAGCCCTTGAAATTATCTATCGAATGACATATACTTGATTTTTGGCCAAAAAGTTCCCTAGACTAGTAAAAATCGCATCATTTTACTAGAGTCGGGTACCCTGGACGAAAAACCGCTATAATTGCGGTTTTTGGCTAATAACTCGAATACTAGACGTCGCAGGGGGGTGTCGTGGAACAATTTTTGGTAGCCCTTGAAATTATCTATCGAATGACATATACTTGATTTTTGGCCAAAAAGTTCCCTAGACTAGTAAAAATCGCATCATTTTACTAGAGTCGGGTACCCTGGACGAAAAACCGCTATAATTGCGGTTTTTGGCTAATAACTCGAATACTAGACGTCGCAGGGGGGTGTCGTGGAACAATTTTTGGTAGCCCTTGAAATTATCTATCGAATGACATATACTTGATTTTTGGCCAAAAAGTTCCCTAGACTAGTAAAAATCGCATCATTTTACTAGAGTCGGGTACCCTGGACGAAAAACCGCTTAAGTTGCGGTTTTTGGCTAATAACTCGAATACTAGACGTCGCAGGGGGGTGTCGTGGAACAATTTTTGGTAGCCCTTGAAATTATCTATCGAATGACATATACTTGATTTTTTGACCAAAAAGTTCCTAGACTAGTAAAAATCGCATCATTTTACTAGAGTCGGGTACCCTGTACGAAAAACCGCTATAGTTGCGGTTTTTGGCCAATAACTCGAATACTAGACGTCGGAGGGGGGTGCCGTAGAACAATTTTTTGTAGCCCTTGAAATTACCTTTCGAATGATATATAGTGGTTTTTTGGTCAAACAGTGACCCCGAGACTAGTAACCCTCCATACACAAAACCGCCTAAAAAGTTTTGGTTTTGCAAAATTTTGAAAAGTGCGTCAAAAAATTTTTTTCAAAAAGTACCAAATCGTGATCAGAACTCACTATAGACCATAAAAAGTGAAATCCGATGGTCATTTGCAACACTTGGTCAATCGAGAAAAATTTCACTTTTTTACTAGAGTCGGGTACCCTGAACGAAAAATCGCTCAAGTGATGGTTTTTGGCCAATAACTCGAATACTAGACGTCGGAGGGGGGTGCCGTAGAACAATTTTTTGTAGCCCTTGAAATTACCTTTCGAATGATATATAGTGGTTTTTTGGTCAAACAGTGACCCCGAGACTAGTAACCCTCCATACACAAAACCGCCTACAAAAACTTTGTTTTGAAAAATTTTGAAAAGTTCAAAAAAATTTTTTTTTCAAAAACTACTAAAACGTGATAAGAACTTACTATAGACCATGAAAAGTGATATCCGATGATAATTTGCAAAAGTTGGTAACTAGTAAAAAATTTCACTTTTTTACTAGAGTCGGTGCAACGAGAAAAAAAAAGTCCGTGATGGAGAAAAATGGCACGTTTTCCACGCCTGTACGCTTTCGTTTTCTATATAGGGGGTAGGTGAGCCAGAAGCATGAATTTGACTGAGTACGTATCTTTATGAATTGGGCCCTTCTAAATCGATTGAGACTACCCCCAGGACGATCGGACGACTGCTTCTGGCTCAAAATGTGGTTTTTAGATTTTGATCGTCAATTATGAGAGAAAAAATCGATTAGAAGTAAAGATACGAAATGCTTGGTCTAAGTTGGGAAACGACTTCGGATATTTGTTGGACGTTGTCGTAGAAGGTCCGAGGACCAAGGAAAAGTGATTTCCAAGTGGATTTATGCACTATTAGTCGATGGTAAGATGTGAAATTAGTAGAACTTACCATACAGTTTGCGAAGTTGAAGCAATCGGTTGGTGAATATGGTACTGTCTGTCCAATTTGGTGGTTCGGAATGAGTGAAACGATGTTGATGATGGATAGACGTTCCGATTGCCCCCGATCGGGGAACATATAGTGGTCTTTAAGGTCCAAGTACCTATGTTTTGGTAAGCAGAACTGAGAGTTAAAGGATGAAAGTCGGCCATTCCTAATATCATCCTATCGGTGGTTCGCGAGTTGTTTGAGGACCGGAGCAGCTCGCGATGAAACGGTCCTAGGGTATTGGTTATCCATCCAAGGAAGAGTAAATGCGATCCTAGATGTGTGTCGTTGGCCGTTCTACCGGTATCGCCTATCGATGAGATATCGACGGGCATGCCTTACTCGAAAGTTGAATTCTAGGATCGATGGTCAAACAGACCTATGAGCGATAAACCAAACTGAACACGTATTGATGTCGGCTTTTCCTATCATTTGATGCCGCAGGTTGTTTAGGGACCGGAGCAACTTGCGGCCGAGACGGTCCCCGGGGGTTTCTTTCTCCAAGGAGTGGAAACTATTAAGCAAGAGTTGTAGCAAGATACGATCCTCTGATGTGTCGTTGGCCGTTCATGCGGTATCGCCTGTCGATGAGATATCGATGGGCATGCCTTACTCTACCGACCTTCTAATTGAGAGTATTAATCAGGGATCGATGGTCAAACAAGACCAATGAGCGATAAACCAAACTGAACACGTATTGATGTCGGCATTTCCTATCATTTGTCGCAGGTTGTTTAGGGACCGGAGCAGCTTGCGACCGAGACGGTCCCCGGGGGTTTCTTTCTCCAAGGAGAAGAAACGATTAAGCAAAAGTTGTAGCAAGATACGATCCTCTGATGTGTCGTTGGCCGTTCAAGCGGTATCGCCTGTCGATGAGATATCGATGGGCATGCCTTACTCTCCCGACTGGATTACTGAGAGTTTAATCAGGGATCGATGGTCAAACAGACCAATGAGCGATAAACCAAACTGAACACATATTGATGTCGGCATTTCCTATCATTTGTCGCAGGTTGTTTAGGGACCGGAGCAGCTTGCGACCGAGACGGTCCCCGGGGGTTTCTTTCTCTAAGGAGTGGAAACGATTAAGCAAAAGTCGTAGCAATAATCGATCACCTGATGTGTCGTTGGCCGTTCTTGCGGTATCGCCTGTCGATGAGATATCGATGGGCATGCCTTACTCTCCTGACTGTTTAATTGAGAGTTATAATCAGGGATCGATGGTCAAAAAGACCTATGAGCGATAAACCAAACTGAACACGTATTGATGTCGGCATTTCCTATCATTTGTCGCAGGTTGTTTGGGGACCGGAGCAGCTTGCGACCGAGACGGTCCCTTCCCGAAAGATGGTGAACCGAGTCGTCTGGCGTAAAAACCGGACGACTCGAAAGGGCTTGACCCTTTCAAGTGAGCGATAATCACATTCTACGCTCAGTTCGACAGCTACAAGGCAATCACTCGCTATGTTCAGAGCTAATACATGCAACATGCCGGCATTGTTTCCACCGACGCATGGATTCAAGACTGGTGCACTTATTAGTTAAACCGTTCGCCTCCGGGTGTTTCGAGTTCAAGTCTGGATGAGGATTGATCTTGCTGGTAATAGCTTGAGCCCCTGAATAAGGGGTCGAAGCGTACATCTTGAGACCATGTACAACATATTACCAAATCGGCACCATGGGTTCGGGTGCAAGTGATGTAACCGTGAAAGATGTTGAGCAGCCCAACATCGGTTTACACACGCATAATAGGAAGGCAGCGCTGTCGACTGGTCAGTCGTGTAAGAAGTGTGCATTATCGATCACAAATATATTGGTGATCTGTAGGTTGCGCATACACCATGCCCGGTGTAAAGTGCCGTGGTCCCCCCCGGGGGGCTGCATCAAACCGTTCGCCACGCGAACTACCCAATGGAACGAACTCGATGCATTTAATAAGAAGAAGAGATGATAATGAAACACGGTCGATTAAAGAGTTGAAAACGTTGAAATACCTATAAGCAAGTCTTAAGTTGGTGGTGACCGTTACGCCCCAACAAATTGGTGCCTTACCCTACACCAAAGAGCCATTCAACATGGTTCAAGTGAGCGATAATCACGCTCTACGCTCAGTATGACAGCTGCAAGGCAATCACTCGCTAAGTTCAGAGCTAATACATGCAACACGCCGGCATTGTTTCCACCGACGCATGGATTCAAGACTGGTGCACTTATTAGTTAAACCGTTCGCCTGCGGGTGTTTCGAGTTCAAGTCTGGATGAGGATTGTTCTTGCTGGTAATAGCTTGAGCCCCTGAATAAGGGGCCGAAGCGTACATCTTGAGAGTAAATGTACAACATATTACCAAATCGGCACCGTGGGTTCTGGTGCAAGTGATGTAACCATGAAAGATGTTGAGCAGCCCAACATCGGTTTACACACGCATAAGGGGTTTATTGTTATCTGTAGGTTGCGCATACACCATACCCGGTGTAAAGTGCCGTGGTCCCCCAGGGGGCTGCATCAAAACGTTCGCCATGCGAACTACCCAATGGAACGAACTCGATGTATTGAAAGAGATGAACAATTAATAGCGAGAATAGGGGCCCGGAAGCAATTCCGCGGCCCTACGGTCGATTCAAGAGTTGAAACGTTGTACAATCGTGGATAGCACCTAGTGCTAATATGGTGAGAGATAATGTGTGAGGAAATTTAGTTTCCTAAAGTTTAGTTAGTGGTTTCCGTTGTGCCCTAACAAACTTAAAGTTGGTGGTGACCGTTACACCCCAACAAATTGGTGCCTTACCCAACACCAAAGAGCCATTCCATATGGTTCTAGAGAGAGAGAGTTGTGTGGAAATTTATTTCCCACTAAGCGAGTGTGTGTCTGTAGTGGAACGAATTCTGGTTGATCCTACCAGTAATATACGCTTGTCTCAAAGGTTAAGCCATGCATGTCTAAGTACAAACATAAATGAATGTGAAACCGCATAAGGCTCAGTATAACAGCTATAATTCACAAGATCATCCTACCACTAGTTACTTGGATAACTGTGGAAAATCCAGAGCTAATACATGCAACATGCCGGGACTGTTGCCCTCGCGGGTAGCTGAACTGGTGCACTTATTAGTTAAACCAATCGCCTCCGGGCGGCTTGAGTTGAAGTCTGGATAAGGACGCAGATCGTATGGTCGCTTGTCGACTGACGACAGATCTTTCAAATGTCTGCCCTATCAACTATTGATGGTAGTGTAGAGGACTACCATGGTTGCGACGGGTAACGGGGAATCAGGGTTCGATTCCGGAGAGGGAGCCTGAGAAATGGCTACCACATCCAAGGAAGGCAGCAGGCGCGTAAATTACCCAATCCCAGTACGGGGAGGTAGTGACGAGAAATAACAATATGGACCTCTCTAACGATGGTCCATAATTGGAATGAGTTGAGTATAAATCCTTCAACAAGGATCAAGTGGAGGGCAAGTCTGGTGCCAGCAGCCGCGGTAATTCCAGCTCCACTAGCGTATATTAAAGTTGTTGCGGTTAAAACGTTCGAAGTTGATTGCCCGTCCAGACACGTGACCGCCACGGGCGCCCGGTTACACGCCGGGGCCGTTCGTGCGCGCGCTCACGGCTGCGACTCACAATGGTGTACTTGGGCGTTACTCTGTGAACGAGTACCGTGCTACCGGTTAACTCCGGCACGGGCTCCTCATGGTGCTCAAGATACTCACATTTACCTTGAACAAATTAGAGTGCTCAAAGCAGGCTAAGACAAAGCGTCCGGCCCCCCCGTGGGGTTGGCGTTGGCCGAGAATAATCTTGCATGGAATAATGGAATATGACCTCGGTTTATACGATTTCGTTGGTTTGTCAGAAACCTAGAGGTAATGATTAACAGAAGTAGTTGGGGGCATTGGTATTACGGCGCGAGAGGTGAAATTCGTAGACCGTCGTAGGACCAACTGAAGCGAAAGCGTTTGCCATGGATGCTTTCTTTAATCAAGAACGAAAGTTAGAGGATCGAAGGCGATTAGATACCGCCCTAGTTCTAACCGTAAACGATGCCAATTAGCAATTGGGAGACGCTACCCCTATTCGGTGCTCTCAGTCGCTTCCGGGAAACCAAAATCGGGTTCCGGGGGAAGTATGGTTGCAAAGTTGAAACTTAAAGGAATTGACGGAAGGGCACCACAAGAAGTGGAGCTTGCGGCTTAATTTGACTCAACACGGGAAAATTTACCAGGTCCAAACTTATCGAGGTAAGACAGATTGATAGCTCTTTCTCAAATTTAAGGGTAGTGGTGCATGGCCGTTCTTAGTTCGTGGAATGATTTGTCTGGTTAATTCCGATAACGAACGTGACTCAAACATGCTAACTAGAACGCTGTCAGCAGTGCGCCTCCGGGCGCACCTGACGTTACAGCCGGGCGGCGCCTTCACGGGCGGTCGTCGGCTACGTTTGCCCTGCTTAGCGGGACAACTTGTGTTTAGCAAGCTGAGAATGAGCGATAACAGGTCCGTGATGCCCTTAGATGTTCTGGGCTGCACGCGTGCTACAATGTGGGTCGCAGCGTGTTCTCGCCAATAGGCGCCCCCATTCCGAGAGGAACGGGAAATCACTAAAATGCCCATCTAGTCGGGATTGGGGACTGCAACGGTCCCCATGAACCTGGAATTTCTAGTAAGCACTAGTCATTAGCTAGTGCTGATTACGTCCCTGCCCTTTGTACACACCGCCCGTCGCTACTACCGATGGATTATTTAGTGAGGTTTCTGGAGGCTTACCTTCCGCGGTTCCTTCGTGAGCTGCAGCTGGCATGGCTGAAGTTGACCGAACTTGATGATTTAGAGGAAGTAAAAGTCGTAACAAGGTTTCCGTAGGTGAACCTGCGGAAGGATCATTACTGATGATCGTCCGCGAGTGACCAACCATGGGCTGCCTTCGGTGTAGCTCGGTCGCTCGCTTGCTATGTGTCAGAATTTGTTGAAAGCCAACTCGTTCGTTGTACACTTTGATGGGTGACCATCACTGTGTCCCCGTGCCGAGCTAGATCTCCCCTAGCCGTAAGGCACTTGAACGCCCCTTCGACGACGAGTTGCATGTGTGTGGTATGTGTCAGAATCTGGTGAAGCTTTCTGCATGTGATGTGCCTTGTGTGGATCCGTGGCCATTGCATTGTGTCTGGTGCTTAGATACCCAGACACTTAGAACGCTTGCGCGGAAAGCAAACTCGATCGTTGTACACTTTGATGGGTGACCATCACTGTGTCTCCGTGCCGTGCTAGATCCCCCCTAGCCGTAAGGCACTTTGAACGCCCCTTCGACGACGAGTTACAAGAGTGTGGTATGTGTCAGAATCTGGTGAAGCTTTCTGCATGTGATGTGCCTTGTGTGGATCCGTGGCCATTGCATTGTGTCTGGTGTGTAGGTACCCAGACACTTAGAACGCTTGCGCGGAAAGCAAACTCGATCGTTGTACACTTTGATGGGCAACCATCACTGTGTCTCCGTGCCGTGCTAGATCTCCCCTAGCCGTAAGGCACTTTGAACGCCCCTTCGACGACGAGTTACAAGAGTGTGGTATGTGTCATAATCTGGTGAAGCTTTCTGCATGTGATGTGCCTTGTGTGGATCCGTGGCCATTGCATTGTGTCTGGTGTGTAGGTACCCAGACACTTAAGCAAACTCGATCGTTGTACACTGTGATGGGCGAGCATCACTGTGTCTCCGTGCCGTGTAAGAGCTCCCCTGGCCATCAGGCACTTGAAAGGTCCTTCGACGACGAGTTACAATAGTGGTGTGTTAGATACGTCAGGTGATGGTATCTACTGTTGTGCAATACGTATCCGGCCACGGCACGGAACGAACGGGAACTGTGGTGCAGACATACAAAGAGTTAAGCCTATTAGT
>NW_026045077.1:10000-22500 GCF_943734845.2 Anopheles funestus | reverse complement strand
GAAAATTTTCTAAGTCCAAAGAGTTGGACAAATTTCCTTAGGCCCAAAGGTTGCACTGAATGTTCCTAAGGTGGCCATCATTACCCATGAAGTATCGCGAAGGTTCACCCGAAAGACACAATATGCCCTAAAGTACCCACAGAGTACCCACAAGTTGCACCCAATTGGCCTAAGTTGGCCAAAAGTACCGACAAGTACCACCATAGAAGCCCGAGTAGAGCGAAATGTGGGCCAAAGTACCGAGTAGTTGCCACAAATGCCCAAATGGATACCAAAATGTGGTACCAAGTACCTAACTGTTGCAACAAATGCTAGCTTTCTGAGCAAAAGCTGTGGACCAATTTCGTAGAAGAACCGCCTAGGCGAAAAGGCAAAAATCGCCGAAGCTGGCCCGCTCGCAGAGCTCGCGGGCCAGGAGATACTCATAGGGCGCTTTACTAGAGTGGGGAACTTGAGAATTTTTGTGTCCGAGACTTTGGGCAACTTCGCGGCCGCCCCCTTAAAGTAAAAGATTTTCTCTGGGTGCCTAAAATTCGCAATTCCCGCAAAGTCGGGAAGACGTTAAAGTTTTTGCCCAAAAAATGGCCATCGATTTAAGGTGATTTTCCAATAAGAAAATTTTTCCTAAGATGAATTTTTTCGAATATTTCCTAAACTAAGCGTCGGAGCACATGGCCGTGAAGGAACTTTTGGTAGCTTTTGGCAAGGGCTATCGGATGAAATAATGCGAAAGGCCATCGGAGCGATATTGGATAAATGCGGGCCCATAAACGTACCTAAGAAGTGAAAATTGGTACCTTGCACGCAGGATGCAAGAAATGCTTGAGTGTTAACCATCATCGGTACCAAGTACCTAGGTTATATCGAGTGCGTAGATGGAAGTCGGTACCAAAGGGAAACCTTCCTAGGCTAGGTGCACGCAAGTGAGTATGGATCGATCAGTAGAAAGATGGGAAGCCATAGGAAACCTTCCTAGGCTAGGTGCACGCAAGTGAGTATGGATCGATCAGTAGAAAGATGGGAAGCCATAGGAAACCTTCCTAGGCTAGGTGCACGCAAGTGAGTATGGATCGATCAGTAGAAAGATGGGAAGCCATAGGAAACCTTCCTAGGCTAGGTGCACGCAAGTGAGTATGGATCGATCAGTAGAAAGATGGGAAGCCCAAGGAAACCTTCCTAGGCTAGGTGCACGCAAGTGAGTATGGATCGATCAGTAGAAAGATGGGAAGCCCAAGGAAACCTTCCTAGGCTAGGTGCACGCAAGTGAGTATGGATCGATCAGTAGAAAGATGGGAAGCCATAGGAAACCTTCCTAGGCTAGGTGCACGCAAGTGAGTATGGATCGATCAGTAGAAAGATGGGAAGCCCAAGGAAACCTTCCTAGGCTAGGTGCACGCAAGTGAGTATGGATCGATCAGTAGAAAGATGGGAAGCCATAGGAAACCTTCCTAGGCTAGGTGCACGCAAGTGAGTATGGATCGATCAGTAGAAAGATGGGAAGCCATAGGAAACCTTCCTAGGCTAGGTGCACGCAAGTGAGTATGGATCGATCAGTAGAAAGATGGGAAGCCATAGGAAACCTTCCTAGGCTAGGTGCACGCAAGTGAGTATGGATCGATCAGTAGAAAGATGGGAAGCCATAGGAAACCTTCCTAGGCTAGGTGCACGCAAGTGAGTATGGATCGATCAGTAGAAAGATGGGAAGCCATAGGAAACCTTCCTAGGCTAGGTGCACGCAAGTGAGTATGGATCGATCAGTAGAAAGATGGGAAGCCCAAGGAAACCTTCCTAGGCTAGGTGCACGCAAGTGAGTATGGATCGATCAGTAGAAAGATGGGAAGCCCAAGGAAACCTTCCTAGGCTAGGTGCACGCAAGTGAGTATGGATCGATCAGTAGAAAGATGGGAAGCCCAAGGAAACCTTCCTAGGCTAGGTGCACGCAAGTGAGTATGGATCGATCAGTAGAAAGATGGGAAGCCATAGGAAACCTTCCTAGGCTAGGTGCACGCAAGTGAGTATGGATCGATCAGTAGAAAGATGGGAAGCCATAGGAAACCTTCCTAGGCTAGGTGCACGCAAGTGAGTATGGATCGATCAGTAGAAAGATGGGAAGCCATAGGAAACCTTCCTAGGCTAGGTGCACGCAAGTGAGTATGGATCGATCAGTAGAAAGATGGGAAGCCATAGGAAACCTTCCTAGGCTAGGTGCACGCAAGTGAGTATGGATCGATCAGTAGAAAGTGGGAAGCCCAGTACCAAATGCCCTAGTGAAGACCGTAAACGAATATCATGAACCGAGAAGGAGCACCAAATGCCCTAGTGAAGACCGTAAACGAATATCATGAACCGATAAGGAGCACCAAATGCCCTAGTGAAGACCGTAAACGAATATCATGAACCGATAAGGAGCACCAAATGCCCTAGTGAAGACCGTAAACGAATATCATGAACCGAGAAGTAGCAACGAATGCCTGAAAAAGTACCAAGTCCTCGGTATAGAGTAACGAGAGTTAACCGCCGTGATGTATGCAATGTGGGCAGCCATTGCATGGGTTCTGGACTTGGTTCGCGAATAACTTTTTTGCTAGACATCGGACAAAGTTGACGTGGAAGAACGAAATGTAGCATTTGATGCCACCTATCCAAAACTTTTTCAAGATTGAAGATCCGATCGATACAGCCTGAGTTATAGGCAAAAGTTGGTGCAAAAACGAGCATTTTTAATGGTGAAAAATCGGTACTCCTCGAATAGCTCCTGTTGGAAGCATCGGACCACATGGTCGTGGAGGAACATATTGTAGCGCGCGGTGTCAAGTATCGACACCCAAAACCGCATGTCCGATGGACGGAAAATGACCAAGTTATAGTGAAAACTATAACTATAACTATAAGCCACAAGTGCCATCTACCCATGGCCAGAAGAAAGTGTGGCGCTATCTTGGATACCGGCGGAGCTATGGGGCAAATATGGGCCAAAAATGGTGCAAGTTGGACCAAAAATCCGACCAAGTGCGCGAGGCGCTTTCGTGAATAGCTCCGGCCACAGACATGGTAGCGATTAGTGGTGCATGGAAGAAATCTAGCCACAAGTGCCATCTACCCATGGCCAGAAGAAAGTGTGGCCATATCTTGGATACCGGCGGAGCTATGGGGCAAATATGGGCCAAAAATGGTGCTAGTTGGACCAAAAATCCGACCAAGTGCGCGAGGCGCTTTCGTGAATAGCTCCGGCCACAGACATGGTAGCGATTAGTGGTGCATGGAAGAAATCTAGCCACAAGTGCCATCTACCCATGGCCAGAAGAAAGTGTGGCCATATCTTGGATACCGGCGGAGCTATGGGGCAAATATGGGCCAAAAATGGTGCAAGTTGGACCAAAAATCCGACCAAGTGCGCGAGGCGCTTTCGTGAATAGCTCCGGCCACAGACATGGTAGCGATTAGTGGTGCATGGAAGAAATCTAGCCACAAGTGCCATCTACCCATGGCCAGAAGAAAGTGTGGCGCTATCTTGGATACCGGCGGAGCTATGGGGCAAATACGGGCCAAAAATGGGTAAAATTTGACGGTTCAAAGCCAAGGGTAAATTTTTTTATTCCTCTAATAACTTCTAGCACAGACATTGAATCGGTTGGAGATGTATGGATGAAATGTAGCAAACAGTTGGAACTACCCATAAAATCTTAAAGATTGACGATCCAATGTATAGAACCGGAGTAATGTGCGATACTTGGTGAAAAATCGAGTGAAAAATTAACTATAAACTGTTTTTGGCCCATAACTCGAATACTAGACATCGGAAGGGGGGGTCGTAGAACGATTTTTTGTTGCCCTATCGATTCCCTATCGAACGAGCAAAAGTTGTTTTTTTGACCAAAAAGTACCCCCACTCTAGTAAAATTGGCCTGATTTTACTAGTCCCCGGTACCCGTACAGGCAAAATGAGCAAAATGCTCAAGTATGAATGGTTTTTGGCCCATAACTCGAATACTAGACGTCGCAGGGGGGTGTCGTGGAACAATTTTTGGTAGCCCTTGAAATTATCTATCGATTGACATATACTTGATTTTTGGCCAAAAAGTTCCCTAGACTAGTAAAAATCGCATCATTTTACTAGAGTCGGGTACCCTGGACGAAAAACCGCTATAATTGCGGTTTTTGGCTAATAACTCGAATACTAGACGTCGCAGGGGGGTGTCGTGGAACAATTTTTGGTAGCCCTTGAAATTATCTATCGAATGACATATACTTGATTTTTGGCCAAAAAGTTCCCTAGACTAGTAAAAATCGCATCATTTTACTAGAGTCGGGTACCCTGGACGAAAAACCGCTATAGTTGCGGTTTTTGGCTAATAACTCTAATACTAGACGTCGGAGGGGGGTGTCGTGGAACAATTTTTGGTAGCCTTTGAAATTATCTATCGAATGACATATACTTGATTTTTGGCCAAAAAGTTCCCTAGACTAGTAAAAATCGCATCATTTTACTAGAGTCGGGTACCCTGGACGAAAAACCGCTTAAGTTGCGGTTTTTGGCTAATAACTCGAATACTAGACGTCGCAGGGGGGTGTCGTGGAACAATTTTTGGTAGCCCTTGAAATTATCTATCGAATGACATATACTTGATTTTTTGACCAAAAAGTTCCTAGACTAGTAAAAATCGCATCATTTTACTAGAGTCGGGTACCCTGTACGAAAAACCGCTATAGTTGCGGTTTTTGGCCAATAACTCGAATACTAGACGTCGGAGGGGGGTGCCGTAGAACAATTTTTTGTAGCCCTTGAAATTACCTTTCGAATGATATATAGTGGTTTTTTGGTCAAACAGTGACCCCGAGACTAGTAACCCTCCATACACAAAACCGCCTAAAAAGTTTTGGTTTTGCAAAATTTTGAAAAGTGCGTCAAAAAATTTTTTTCAAAAAGTACCAAATCGTGATCAGAACTCACTATAGACCATAAAAAGTGAAATCCGATGGTCATTTGCAACACTTGGTCAATCGAGAAAAATTTCACTTTTTTACTAGAGTCGGGTACCCTGAACGAAAAATCGCTCAAGTGATGGTTTTTGGCCAATAACTCGAATACTAGACGTCGGAGGGGGGTGCCGTAGAACAATTTTTTGTAGCCCTTGAAATTACCTTTCGAATGATATATAGTGGTTTTTTGGTCAAACAGTGACCCCGAGACTAGTAACCCTCCATACACAAAACCGCCTACAAAAACTTTGTTTTGAAAAATTTTGAAAAGTTCAAAAAAATTTTTTTTTCAAAAACTACTAAAACGTGATAAGAACTTACTATAGACCATGAAAAGTGATATCCGATGATAATTTGCAAAAGTTGGTAACTAGTAAAAAATTTCACTTTTTTACTAGAGTCGGTGCAACGAGAAAAAAAAAGTCCGTGATGGAGAAAAATGGCACGTTTTCCACGCCTGTACGCTTTCGTTTTCTATATAGGGGGTAGGTGAGCCAGAAGCATGAATTTGACTGAGTACGTATCTTTATGAATTGGGCCCTTCTAAATCGATTGAGACTACCCCCAGGACGATCGGACGACTGCTTCTGGCTCAAAATGTGGTTTTTAGATTTTGATCGTCAATTATGAGAGAAAAAATCGATTAGAAGTAAAGATACGAAATGCTTGGTCTAAGTTGGGAAACGACTTCGGATATTTGTTGGACGTTGTCGTAGAAGGTCCGAGGACCAAGGAAAAGTGATTTCCAAGTGGATTTATGCACTATTAGTCGATGGTAAGATGTGAAATTAGTAGAACTTACCATACAGTTTGCGAAGTTGAAGCAATCGGTTGGTGAATATGGTACTGTCTGTCCAATTTGGTGGTTCGGAATGAGTGAAACGATGTTGATGATGGATAGACGTTCCGATTGCCCCCGATCGGGGAACATATAGTGGTCTTTAAGGTCCAAGTACCTATGTTTTGGTAAGCAGAACTGAGAGTTAAAGGATGAAAGTCGGCCATTCCTAATATCATCCTATCGGTGGTTCGCGAGTTGTTTGAGGACCGGAGCAGCTCGCGATGAAACGGTCCTAGGGTATTGGTTATCCATCCAAGGAAGAGTAAATGCGATCCTAGATGTGTGTCGTTGGCCGTTCTACCGGTATCGCCTATCGATGAGATATCGACGGGCATGCCTTACTCGAAAGTTGAATTCTAGGATCGATGGTCAAACAGACCTATGAGCGATAAACCAAACTGAACACGTATTGATGTCGGCTTTTCCTATCATTTGATGCCGCAGGTTGTTTAGGGACCGGAGCAACTTGCGGCCGAGACGGTCCCCGGGGGTTTCTTTCTCCAAGGAGTGGAAACTATTAAGCAAGAGTTGTAGCAAGATACGATCCTCTGATGTGTCGTTGGCCGTTCATGCGGTATCGCCTGTCGATGAGATATCGATGGGCATGCCTTACTCTACCGACCTTCTAATTGAGAGTATTAATCAGGGATCGATGGTCAAACAAGACCAATGAGCGATAAACCAAACTGAACACGTATTGATGTCGGCATTTCCTATCATTTGTCGCAGGTTGTTTAGGGACCGGAGCAGCTTGCGACCGAGACGGTCCCCGGGGGTTTCTTTCTCCAAGGAGAAGAAACGATTAAGCAAAAGTTGTAGCAAGATACGATCCTCTGATGTGTCGTTGGCCGTTCAAGCGGTATCGCCTGTCGATGAGATATCGATGGGCATGCCTTACTCTCCCGACTGGATTACTGAGAGTTTAATCAGGGATCGATGGTCAAACAGACCAATGAGCGATAAACCAAACTGAACACATATTGATGTCGGCATTTCCTATCATTTGTCGCAGGTTGTTTAGGGACCGGAGCAGCTTGCGACCGAGACGGTCCCCGGGGGTTTCTTTCTCTAAGGAGTGGAAACGATTAAGCAAAAGTCGTAGCAATAATCGATCACCTGATGTGTCGTTGGCCGTTCTTGCGGTATCGCCTGTCGATGAGATATCGATGGGCATGCCTTACTCTCCTGACTGTTTAATTGAGAGTTATAATCAGGGATCGATGGTCAAAAAGACCTATGAGCGATAAACCAAACTGAACACGTATTGATGTCGGCATTTCCTATCATTTGTCGCAGGTTGTTTGGGGACCGGAGCAGCTTGCGACCGAGACGGTCCCTTCCCGAAAGATGGTGAACCGAGTCGTCTGGCGTAAAAACCGGACGACTCGAAAGGGCTTGACCCTTTCAAGTGAGCGATAATCACATTCTACGCTCAGTTCGACAGCTACAAGGCAATCACTCGCTATGTTCAGAGCTAATACATGCAACATGCCGGCATTGTTTCCACCGACGCATGGATTCAAGACTGGTGCACTTATTAGTTAAACCGTTCGCCTCCGGGTGTTTCGAGTTCAAGTCTGGATGAGGATTGATCTTGCTGGTAATAGCTTGAGCCCCTGAATAAGGGGTCGAAGCGTACATCTTGAGACCATGTACAACATATTACCAAATCGGCACCATGGGTTCGGGTGCAAGTGATGTAACCGTGAAAGATGTTGAGCAGCCCAACATCGGTTTACACACGCATAATAGGAAGGCAGCGCTGTCGACTGGTCAGTCGTGTAAGAAGTGTGCATTATCGATCACAAATATATTGGTGATCTGTAGGTTGCGCATACACCATGCCCGGTGTAAAGTGCCGTGGTCCCCCCCGGGGGGCTGCATCAAACCGTTCGCCACGCGAACTACCCAATGGAACGAACTCGATGCATTTAATAAGAAGAAGAGATGATAATGAAACACGGTCGATTAAAGAGTTGAAAACGTTGAAATACCTATAAGCAAGTCTTAAGTTGGTGGTGACCGTTACGCCCCAACAAATTGGTGCCTTACCCTACACCAAAGAGCCATTCAACATGGTTCAAGTGAGCGATAATCACGCTCTACGCTCAGTATGACAGCTGCAAGGCAATCACTCGCTAAGTTCAGAGCTAATACATGCAACACGCCGGCATTGTTTCCACCGACGCATGGATTCAAGACTGGTGCACTTATTAGTTAAACCGTTCGCCTGCGGGTGTTTCGAGTTCAAGTCTGGATGAGGATTGTTCTTGCTGGTAATAGCTTGAGCCCCTGAATAAGGGGCCGAAGCGTACATCTTGAGAGTAAATGTACAACATATTACCAAATCGGCACCGTGGGTTCTGGTGCAAGTGATGTAACCATGAAAGATGTTGAGCAGCCCAACATCGGTTTACACACGCATAAGGGGTTTATTGTTATCTGTAGGTTGCGCATACACCATACCCGGTGTAAAGTGCCGTGGTCCCCCAGGGGGCTGCATCAAAACGTTCGCCATGCGAACTACCCAATGGAACGAACTCGATGTATTGAAAGAGATGAACAATTAATAGCGAGAATAGGGGCCCGGAAGCAATTCCGCGGCCCTACGGTCGATTCAAGAGTTGAAACGTTGTACAATCGTGGATAGCACCTAGTGCTAATATGGTGAGAGATAATGTGTGAGGAAATTTAGTTTCCTAAAGTTTAGTTAGTGGTTTCCGTTGTGCCCTAACAAACTTAAAGTTGGTGGTGACCGTTACACCCCAACAAATTGGTGCCTTACCCAACACCAAAGAGCCATTCCATATGGTTCTAGAGAGAGAGAGTTGTGTGGAAATTTATTTCCCACTAAGCGAGTGTGTGTCTGTAGTGGAACGAATTCTGGTTGATCCTACCAGTAATATACGCTTGTCTCAAAGGTTAAGCCATGCATGTCTAAGTACAAACATAAATGAATGTGAAACCGCATAAGGCTCAGTATAACAGCTATAATTCACAAGATCATCCTACCACTAGTTACTTGGATAACTGTGGAAAATCCAGAGCTAATACATGCAACATGCCGGGACTGTTGCCCTCGCGGGTAGCTGAACTGGTGCACTTATTAGTTAAACCAATCGCCTCCGGGCGGCTTGAGTTGAAGTCTGGATAAGGACGCAGATCGTATGGTCGCTTGTCGACTGACGACAGATCTTTCAAATGTCTGCCCTATCAACTATTGATGGTAGTGTAGAGGACTACCATGGTTGCGACGGGTAACGGGGAATCAGGGTTCGATTCCGGAGAGGGAGCCTGAGAAATGGCTACCACATCCAAGGAAGGCAGCAGGCGCGTAAATTACCCAATCCCAGTACGGGGAGGTAGTGACGAGAAATAACAATATGGACCTCTCTAACGATGGTCCATAATTGGAATGAGTTGAGTATAAATCCTTCAACAAGGATCAAGTGGAGGGCAAGTCTGGTGCCAGCAGCCGCGGTAATTCCAGCTCCACTAGCGTATATTAAAGTTGTTGCGGTTAAAACGTTCGAAGTTGATTGCCCGTCCAGACACGTGACCGCCACGGGCGCCCGGTTACACGCCGGGGCCGTTCGTGCGCGCGCTCACGGCTGCGACTCACAATGGTGTACTTGGGCGTTACTCTGTGAACGAGTACCGTGCTACCGGTTAACTCCGGCACGGGCTCCTCATGGTGCTCAAGATACTCACATTTACCTTGAACAAATTAGAGTGCTCAAAGCAGGCTAAGACAAAGCGTCCGGCCCCCCCGTGGGGTTGGCGTTGGCCGAGAATAATCTTGCATGGAATAATGGAATATGACCTCGGTTTATACGATTTCGTTGGTTTGTCAGAAACCTAGAGGTAATGATTAACAGAAGTAGTTGGGGGCATTGGTATTACGGCGCGAGAGGTGAAATTCGTAGACCGTCGTAGGACCAACTGAAGCGAAAGCGTTTGCCATGGATGCTTTCTTTAATCAAGAACGAAAGTTAGAGGATCGAAGGCGATTAGATACCGCCCTAGTTCTAACCGTAAACGATGCCAATTAGCAATTGGGAGACGCTACCCCTATTCGGTGCTCTCAGTCGCTTCCGGGAAACCAAAATCGGGTTCCGGGGGAAGTATGGTTGCAAAGTTGAAACTTAAAGGAATTGACGGAAGGGCACCACAAGAAGTGGAGCTTGCGGCTTAATTTGACTCAACACGGGAAAATTTACCAGGTCCAAACTTATCGAGGTAAGACAGATTGATAGCTCTTTCTCAAATTTAAGGGTAGTGGTGCATGGCCGTTCTTAGTTCGTGGAATGATTTGTCTGGTTAATTCCGATAACGAACGTGACTCAAACATGCTAACTAGAACGCTGTCAGCAGTGCGCCTCCGGGCGCACCTGACGTTACAGCCGGGCGGCGCCTTCACGGGCGGTCGTCGGCTACGTTTGCCCTGCTTAGCGGGACAACTTGTGTTTAGCAAGCTGAGAATGAGCGATAACAGGTCCGTGATGCCCTTAGATGTTCTGGGCTGCACGCGTGCTACAATGTGGGTCGCAGCGTGTTCTCGCCAATAGGCGCCCCCATTCCGAGAGGAACGGGAAATCACTAAAATGCCCATCTAGTCGGGATTGGGGACTGCAACGGTCCCCATGAACCTGGAATTTCTAGTAAGCACTAGTCATTAGCTAGTGCTGATTACGTCCCTGCCCTTTGTACACACCGCCCGTCGCTACTACCGATGGATTATTTAGTGAGGTTTCTGGAGGCTTACCTTCCGCGGTTCCTTCGTGAGCTGCAGCTGGCATGGCTGAAGTTGACCGAACTTGATGATTTAGAGGAAGTAAAAGTCGTAACAAGGTTTCCGTAGGTGAACCTGCGGAAGGATCATTACTGATGATCGTCCGCGAGTGACCAACCATGGGCTGCCTTCGGTGTAGCTCGGTCGCTCGCTTGCTATGTGTCAGAATTTGTTGAAAGCCAACTCGTTCGTTGTACACTTTGATGGGTGACCATCACTGTGTCCCCGTGCCGAGCTAGATCTCCCCTAGCCGTAAGGCACTTGAACGCCCCTTCGACGACGAGTTGCATGTGTGTGGTATGTGTCAGAATCTGGTGAAGCTTTCTGCATGTGATGTGCCTTGTGTGGATCCGTGGCCATTGCATTGTGTCTGGTGCTTAGATACCCAGACACTTAGAACGCTTGCGCGGAAAGCAAACTCGATCGTTGTACACTTTGATGGGTGACCATCACTGTGTCTCCGTGCCGTGCTAGATCCCCCCTAGCCGTAAGGCACTTTGAACGCCCCTTCGACGACGAGTTACAAGAGTGTGGTATGTGTCAGAATCTGGTGAAGCTTTCTGCATGTGATGTGCCTTGTGTGGATCCGTGGCCATTGCATTGTGTCTGGTGTGTAGGTACCCAGACACTTAGAACGCTTGCGCGGAAAGCAAACTCGATCGTTGTACACTTTGATGGGCAACCATCACTGTGTCTCCGTGCCGTGCTAGATCTCCCCTAGCCGTAAGGCACTTTGAACGCCCCTTCGACGACGAGTTACAAGAGTGTGGTATGTGTCATAATCTGGTGAAGCTTTCTGCATGTGATGTGCCTTGTGTGGATCCGTGGCCATTGCATTGTGTCTGGTGTGTAGGTACCCAGACACTTAAGCAAACTCGATCGTTGTACACTGTGATGGGCGAGCATCACTGTGTCTCCGTGCCGTGTAAGAGCTCCCCTGGCCATCAGGCACTTGAAAGGTCCTTCGACGACGAGTTACAATAGTGGTGTGTTAGATACGTCAGGTGATGGTATCTACTGTTGTGCAATACGTATCCGGCCACGGCACGGAACGAACGGGAACTGTGGTGCAGACATACAAAGAGTTAAGCCTATTAGTCATTAACTCTAAGGACGGGGCCATGGGGCGGTACGCAAAGGATACGGATGAGCGAGTATGCAGGCCCAATACTCAATAGCTCGATCCGATCCAAGCACATGAGTTGACTGCGGCGCCAGGTTAACCAATGTGCTAGATTCTATTTGGCCAGTAGAATCTTGTGTCTTATGCGATTTGATACCAAGACACCAGAACGAAAGTTAGTTGAAGAGTTATTAAACTCTTATGAAGTATGGTTGTGCAATCACAACTTATGACTTTAACCTATAAAGTGGATATGGACTTGCAATTATAACATGGAATCTCTACACACCCCATGAGCTCGATCCAATCCACGCACACGAGTTGCCTGAGTAGCGACAGGTATACCGATGTGCAATACGTATCCGGCCATAGGCACGGAACGAACAGGAACTGTGGTGCAGACATACAAGGGCCATGGGGCGGTACGCAAAGGATACGGATGAGCGAGTATGCAGGCCCAATACTCAATAGCTCGATCCGATCCAAGCACATGAGTTGACTGCGGCGCCAGGTTAACCGATGTGCTAAGAGAGTTGTTCCTGGGCCTTCAAAGTGACTTCAAAACTATCTTAGCGAATGGTGGCCATGGGCGTAGACATGAGCCACAAGTCACAAGGCCTGGGACTATTGGGTAATAAAGACAACTTAGTCAGAAAGTTAGTCTTTGGACGTACCACCGGGATTGTGTTACATTGGGAACCTTACTATAAAACCCTAGGCAGGGGATCACTCGGCTCATGGATCGATGAAGACCGCAGCTAAAT
>NW_026045077.1:0-5000 GCF_943734845.2 Anopheles funestus | reverse complement strand
GTGCGCGCCCCGTGTGTGCTGGAATTGGCCAACCAGTGCACATTGGTGGTGCGTACCGTGACTTGCACCATGTGACGAGAGTGTTGAAGAACACTGTGTGGTGACTCTATGCCTATGTGATGGGGTGCTTGTAACACACGACCGAACCGACGGCTCGTTGGATGGTCACGACAGTGTGGTGCAGGTGCGCCCATGTGTAACGAATACATTGAGTGCCGTTGGAGGTTAGCGGTTGGTTGGTTGCATGCTACAACTTCGCGTTGTACATGGGCTGGCCGCTGCGCTTCCTTCGGGTTGCCACTTGATGTTGATAGGGTTGATGTATTGTGTTCGTTGACTTTTGGTTCATTCCAAAAGTCTTCGGACTTAGATAATTTTACAAGTGTCGGCGCTCTCGGACCGAAAATAAGAAGACAACTAAGAAGAAAAAGAGAAAGAAGCTAATAGTGGAAAGTATTCTTCTTCAAAGAAGGAACAAAAATTTTACAAGTGTTGAAAAATTTCCTAAGTCCAAAAAATTTTCTAAGTCCAGAAAATTTTCTAAGTCCCACAAAATGGAACATGATGAAGAAGATACAGAAGTTGAAAATTTTTCTAAGTCCAAAAAATTTTCTAAGTCCAGAAAATTTTCTAAGTCCAAAGTGTTGGAACAATTTCCAAAGGCCCATAGGTTGCACTGAATTTTCCTAAGTTGGCCACAAGTACCCATGAGGTATCGAGAAGGTTCACCCGAAGGACATAATATGTCCCAAAGTACCGATAGAGTACTCACAAATAGCACCGCGTTGGCCTAAGTTGGCCAAAAGTACCGATAGAGTACCCACAAATAGCACCGAGTGGGCCTAACATGGCCAAAAGTACCGATAGAGTACCCACAAGAAGCACTGAGTTGGCCTAAGTTGGCCAAAAGTACCGATAGAGTACCCACAAATAGCACCGAGTGGGCCTAACATGGCCAAAAGTACCGATAGAGTACCCACAAATAGCACCGAGTGGGCCTAACATGGCCAAAAGTACCGATAGAGCACCCACATATAGCACCGAATGGGCCTAACATGGCCAAAAGTACCGATAGAGCACCCACATATAGCACCCCATTGGCCTAAGTTGGCCAAAAGTACCGATAGAGAATCCACAAAGAGCACCCAATTGGCCTAAGTTGGCCAAAAGTACCGCCAAGTAGCACCATAGAGGCCCGAGTAGAGCGAAGTGTGGGCCAAATTGAACATTTGAAAATTTTTACAAGTCCAGAAAATTTTCTAAGTCCAGAAAATTTTCTAAGTCCAAAGAGTTGGACAAATTTCCTTAGGCCCAAAGGTTGCACAAAATGTTCCTAAGGTGGCCATCATTACCCATGAAGTATCGCGAAGGTTCACCCGAAAGACACAATATGCCCTAAAGTACCCACAGAGTACCCACAAGTTGCACCCAATTGGCCTAAGTTGGCCAAAAGTACCGACAAGTACCACCATAGAAGCCCGAGTAGAGCGAAATGTGGGCCAAAGTACCGAGTAGTTGCCACAAATGCCCAAATGGATACCAAAATGTGGTACCAAGTACCTAACTGTTGCAACAAATGCTAGCTTCTGAGCAAAAGCTGTGGACCAATTTCGTAGAAGAACCGCCTAGGCGAAAAGGCAAAAATCGCCGAAGCTGGCCCGCTCGCAGAGCTCGCGGGCCAGGAGATACTCATAGGGCGCTTTACTAGAGTGGGGAACTTGAGAATTTTTGTGTCCGAGACTTTGGGCAACTTCGCGGCCGCCCCCTTAAAGTAAAAGATTTTCTCTGGGTGCCTAAAATTCGCAATTCCCGCAAAGTCGGGAAGACGTTAAAGTTTTGCCCAAAAAATGGCCATCGATTTAAGGTGATTTTCCAATAAGAAAATTTTTCCTAAGATGAATTTTTTCGAATATTTCCTAAACTAAGCGTCGGAGCACATGGCCGTGGAGGAACTTTTGGTAGCTTTTGGCAAGGGCTATCGGATGAAATAATGCGAAAGGCCATCGGAGCGATATTGGATAAATGCGGGCCCATAAAACGTACCTAAGAAGTGAAAATTGGTACCTTGCACGCAGGATGCAAGAAATGCTTGAGTGTTAACCATCATCGGTACCAAGTACCTAGGTTATATCGAGTGCGTAGATGGAAGTCGGTACCAAAGGGAAACCTTCCTAGGCTAGGTGCACGCAAGTGAGTATGGATCGATCAGTAGAAAGATGGGAAGCCATAGGAAACCTTCCTAGGCTAGGTGCACGCAAGTGAGTATGGATCGATCAGTAGAAAGATGGGAAGCCATAGGAAACCTTCCTGCCATAGGAAACCTTCCTAGGCTAGGTGCACGCAAGTGAGTATGGATCGATCAGTAGAAAGATGGGAAGCCATAGGAAACCTTCCTAGGCTAGGTGCACGCAAGTGAGTATGGATCGATCAGTAGAAAGATGGGAAGCCCAAGGAAACCTTCCTAGGCTAGGTGCACGCAAGTGAGTATGGATCGATCAGTAGAAAGATGGGAAGCCCAAGAAACCATCCAAGGCTAGGTGCACGCAAGTGAGTATGGATCGATCAGTAGAAAGATGGGAAGCCATAGGAAACCTTCCTAGGCTAGGTGCACGCAAGTGAGTATGGATCGATCAGTAGAAAGATGGGAAGCCCAAGGAAACCTTCCTAGGCTAGGTGCACGCAAGTGAGTATGGATCGATCAGTAGAAAGATGGGAAGCCATAGGAAACCTTCCTAGGCTAGGTGCACGCAAGTGAGTATGGATCGATCAGTAGAAAGATGGGAAGCCATAGGAAACCTTCCTAGCTAGGTGCACGCAAGTGAGTATGGATCGATCAGTAGAAAGATGGGAAGCCATAGGAAACCTTCCTAGGCTAGGTGCACGCAAGTGAGTATGGATCGATCAGTAGAAAGATGGGAAGCCATAGGAAACCTTCCTAGGCTAGGTGCACGCAAGTGAGTATGGATCGATCAGTAGAAAGATGGGAAGCCATAGGAAACCTTCCTAGGCTAGGTGCACGCAAGTGAGTATGGATCGATCAGTAGAAAGATGGGAAGCCCAAGGAAACCTTCCTAGGCTAGGTGCACGCAAGTGAGTATGGATCGATCAGTAGAAAGATGGGAAGCCCCAAGGAAACCTTCCTAGGCTAGGTGCACGCAAGTGAGTATGGATCGATCAGTAGAAAGATGGGAAGCCCAAGGAAACCTTCCTAGGCTAGGTGCACGCAAGTGAGTATGGATCGATCAGTAGAAAGATGGGAAGCCATAGGAAACCTTCCTAGGCTAGGTGCACGCAAGTGAGTATGGATCGATCAGTAGAAAGATGGGAAGCCATAGGAAACCTTCCTAGGCTAGGTGCACGCAAGTGAGTATGGATCGATCAGTAGAAAGATGGGAAGCCATAGGAAACCTTCCTAGGCTAGGTGCACGCAAGTGAGTATGGATCGATCAGTAGAAAGATGGGAAGCCATAGGAAACCTTCCTAGGCTAGGTGCACGCAAGTGAGTATGGATCGATCAGTAGAAAGTGGGAAGCCCAGTACCAAATGCCCTAGTGAAGACCGTAAACGAATATCATGAACCGAGAAGGAGCACCAAATGCCCTAGTGAAGACCGTAAACGAATATCATGAACCGATAAGGAGCACCAAAATGCCCTAGTGAAGACCGTAAACGAATATCATGAACCGATAAGGAGCACCAAATGCCCTAGTGAAGACCGTAAACGAATATCATGAACCGAGAAGTAGCAACGAATGCCTGAAAAAGTACCAAGTCCCTCGGTATAGAGTAACGAGAGTTAACCGCCGTGATGTATGCAATGTGGGCAGCCAATTGCTTGGGTTCTGGACTTGGTTCGCTAATAACTTTTTTGCTAGACATCGGACAAAGTTGACGTGGAAGAACGAAATGTAGCATTTGATGCCACTATCCAAAACTTTTTCAAGATTGAAGATCCGATCGATACAGCCTGAGTTATAGGCAAAAGTTGGTGCAAAAACGAGCATTTTTAATGGTGAAAAATCGGTACCCTCCTCGAATAGCTCCTGTTGGAAGCATCGGACCACATGGTCGTGGAGGAACATATTGTAGCGCGCGGTGTCAAGTATCGACACCCAAAACCGCAGGTCCGATGGACGGAAAATGACCAAGTTATAGTGAAAACTTGGTTGCACCCAAATTCCCGAAGAAGTGCAACGAGAAGGTGAATGCGATGGTTGTTCGTCGAATAGCTCCGGCCACAGACATGGTAGCGATTAGTGGTGCATGGAAGAAATCTAGCCACAAGTGCCATCTACCCATGGCCAGAAGAAAGTGTGGCCATATCTTGGATACCGGCGGAGCTATGGTGCAAATATGGGCCAAAAATGGTGCAAGTTGGACCAAAAAATCCGACCAAGTGCGCGAGGCGCTTTCGTGAATAGCTCCGGCCACAGACATGGTAGCGATTAGTGGTGCATGGAAGAAATCTAGCCACAAGTGCCATCTACCCATGGCCAGAAGAAAGTGTGGCCATATCTTGGATACCGGCGGAGCTATGGGGCAAATATGGGCCAAAAATGGTGCAAGTTGGACCAAAAATCCGAAAAAGTACCTAGGTAAATGCGATGGTTGTTCGTCGAATAGCTCCGGCCACAGACATGGTAGCGATTAGTGGTGCATGGAAGAAATCTAGCCACAAGTGCCATCTACCCATGGCCAGAAGAAAGTGTGGCCATATCTTGGATACCGGGCGGAGCTATGGGGCAAATATGGGCCAAAAATGGTGCAAGTTGGACCAAAAATCCGACCAAGTGCGCGAGGCGCTTTCGTGAATAGCTCCGGCCACAGACATGGTAGCGATTAGTGGTGCATGGAAGAAATCCTAGCCACAAGTGCCATCTACCCCTGGCCAGAAGAAAGTGTGGCCATATCTTGGATACCGGCGGAGCTATGGGGCAAATATGGGCCAAAAATGGTGCTAGTTGGACCAAAAATCCGACCAAGTGCGCGGAGGCGCTTTC
>NW_026045076.1:35000-45590 GCF_943734845.2 Anopheles funestus | reverse complement strand
GTACTCTATCGGTACTTTTGGCCAACTTAGGCCAATGGGGTGCTATATGTGGGTGCTCTATCGGTACTTTTGGCCATGTTAGGCCCATTCGGTGCTATTTGTGGGTACTCTATCGGTACTTTTGGCCATGTTAGGCCCATTCGGTGCTATTTGTGGGTACTCTATCAGTACTTTTGGCCAACTTAGGCCAACTCAGTGCTACTTGTGGGTACTCTATCGGTACTTTTGGCCATGTTAGGCCCACTCGGTGCTATTTGTGGGTACTCTATCGGTACTTTTGGCCAACTTAGGCCAACTCAGTGCTTCTTGTGGGTACTCTATCGGTACTTTTGGCCATGTTAGGCCCACTCGGTGCTATTTGTGGGTACTCTATCGGTACTTTTGGCCAACTTAGGCCAACTGGGTGCTATTTGTGGGTACTCTATCGGTACTTTTGGCCAACATAGGCCAATTGGGTGCTACTTTTGGGTGCTCTATCGGTACTTTTGGCCAACTTAGGCCAACTGGGTGCTATTTGTGGGTACTCTATCGGTACTTTTGGCCAACTTAGGCCAACTCAGTGCTTCTTGTGGGTACTCTATCGGTACTTTTGGCCAACTTAGGCCCATTCGGTGCTATTTGTGGGTACTCTATCGGTACTTTTGGCCAACTTAGGCCAACTCAGTGCTACTTGTGGGTACTCTATCGGTACTTTTGGCCAACTTAGGCCAATTGGGTGCTCTTTGTGGGTGCTCTATCGGTACTTTGGGACATATTATGTCCTTCGGGTGAACCTTCTCGATACCTCATGGGTACTTGTGGCCAACTTAGGAAAATTCAGTGCAACCTATGGGCCTTTGGAAATTGTTCCAACACTTTGGACTTAGAAAATTTTCTGGACTTAGAAAATTTTTTGGACTTAGAAAAATTTTCAACTTCTGTATCTTCTTCATCATGTTCCATTTTGTGGGACTTAGAAAATTTTCTGGACTTAGAAAATTTTTTGGACTTAGGAAATTTTTCAACACTTGTAAAATTTTTGTTCCTTCTTTGAAGAAGAATACTTTCCACTATTAGCTTCTTTCTCTTTTTCTTCTTAGTTGTCTTCTTATTTTCGGTCCGAGAGCGCCGACACTTGTAAAATTATCTAAGTCCGAAGACTTTTGGAATGAACCAAAAGTCAACGAACACAATACATCAACCCTATCAACATCAAGTGGCAACCCGAAGGAAGCGCAGCGGCCAGCCCATGTACAACGCGAAGTTGTAGCATGCAACCAACCAACCGCTAACCTCCAACGGCACTCAATGTATTCGTTACACATGGGCGCACCTGCACCACACTGTCGTGACCATCCAACGAGCCGTCGGTTCGGTCGTGTGTTACAAGCACCCCATCACATAGGCATAGAGTCACCACACAGTGTTCTTCAACACTCTCGTCACATGGTGCAAGTCACGGTACGCACCACCAATGTGCACTGGTTGGCCAATTCCAGCACACACGGGGCGCGCACGCGCAAGCACTAACCACCAAGCATGGGTCGCCTGAGAGGATCGATGCGAACGCATCTCTACAACTTGAAGCTCCCAGCCTGTAGTCCCGTCGTTTGCGGGCGGTCGTAGGTGTCGAAACTAGTGATATCCACAGTCGGCAAGCTCGTCCACCGGTGTTCCCAACATGTATGGTACTAACACGTGCAGCGCGAACCCGCCCTTTGCGGCCTAGTAGTAAGCGGGGATGAGACGCCAGTGTGCCAATGGACAGCACGGACGGTTCTCGGAGGGTTGTTAGGCCCGCTAGCTTACGACCACCTAATGGGTATAAGAAGCGCTATCAGCTCGGATTGGATACGACCTTAGAGGCGTTCAGGCATAATCCAGCGGACGTAGCGTCATACCATAGTCCGTTCGAACTAGTATTGAGCCAGTGGTCCGTACCTGTGGTTCCTCTCGTACTGCACAGGAATTCCGTTAAGATAGCGACAAACAATGCACACCAGTAGGGTAAAACTAACCTGTCTCACGACGGTCTAAACCCAGCTCACGTTCCCTTGAAAGGGTGAACAATCCTACGCTTGGTAAATTTTGCTTTACAATGATAGGAAGAGCCGACATCGAAGGATCAAAAAGCCACGTCGCTATGAACGCTTGGCGGCCACAAGCCAGTTATCCCTGTAGTCTGAGCGAAACCTCCGAAGTGAACGGACGTGTTTTTGGAGCGCTCCCGTGTGAATTTGCAAAAAGTGCGTTTAAAGCAAATTAGTTCGAGATTTGCCCACAGGTGGCGCTGGTGTTGTTCGGAAGAGTATTCCCCAGCCCCCCCCACTCGAACCATATCGATACGAGCGTTTTTGAGGAAAACGTGAAATATTTCACGAAATATTTCATGAAATATTTCAACCTTGAAATATTTCAAAAGAGGACAAAATTTCCTTTCCGGGGAGCCGTCGGACGTCCGGATCGGACAAGTGGTTCCGGAGCTATAGAGGATTGAAAAAGTTTGATAAGTAGTTCGATAACTGTTATCGAACTCCAACACCGAGTTATCAAACTTTCGGACAAATCCTTTAAAGTGGGATATCTCGGTAACCCCTCGGGCTAGAGGGACGTCCGGGGTATCGGTGGATAGGTCTCGGAGTGGAGCACCGGATCGTCACCCCCCCGCCCCTCCCATATCCACCCCCTCCCCCTCAGGAGGGAAAAACCAGTGTTTTCTAGTGTCCGGTTGGTATTGCCCTCTAAAAGTGCGCGAATCGGTTAAAAAATATTGCAGAACATTAAGTGAGATTATCCCGATTCGATGAAGTGGTCTGCCGTTTCTGTGCGTTAAAAAACAACGGAGATATTAGCACCCAAAGTTGCAGGTTTTTCGCGTTTCCGGTTTCGGTTCCGGCCATACAATTTGTATGGGACTTTCTGAAAATCAGTTTTTTGTGAATAACTTCGTCAATTCTCAATGGATTTTCAAAAATAAAACATCAAAAGACGCGTATTGAAAAGACGCATCCAACGGTGTTAAGTTTGTGCGTGTGTGTGTATGCCACCGGAAGTGGTGACCAGAAAACAGGTGTTTTTCAGTGTCCGGTTGGTATTGCCCTTCAAAAGTGCGCGAATCGATTTAAAAATACTGTAGAACGTTAAATGAGAACGTCCCAATTCGTTGAAGTGGTCTGCCGTTCCTGTGCGTTAAAAAACAACGGAGATATTAGCGCCCAAAGTTGGAGGTTTTTCGCGTTTCCGGTTTCATTTCCGGCCATACAATTTGTATGGGATTTTCCGGGGACCAGTTTTTCGTGAATAACTTCGTCAATTCTTAACGGATTTTCAAAAGTAAAACATCAAAAGACGCGTATTGAAAAGACGCATCCAACGGTGTAAAGTTTGTGCGTGTGTGTGTATGCCACCGGAAGCGGTGACCAAAAAACAGGTGTTTTTCAGTGTCCGGTTGGTATTGCCCTCTAAAAGTGCGCAAATCGATTTAAAAATACTGTAGAACGTTAAATGAGAACGTCCCGATTCGTTGAAGTGGTCTGCCGTTTCTGTGCGTTAAAAAACAACGGAGATATTAACGCCCAAAGTTTGAGGTTTTTCGCGTTTCCGGTTTCATTTCCGGCCATACAATTTGTATGGGAGGCGATTTCGTCTGGGCATTTGTATGGTGGTAGCACATGCGAAATAAGAAAATAGTGGTACTCACGGTCTTGGATGGTGAGATCCCTTACTGTAGTGAGTGCCGAGTCGTAGCACATGCGAACATTAGAAAATAGTGGTACTCACGGCCGTGGATGGTGAGCGACGAAATCGCGTGACGTCACAAGGTGCCGTGACGTCACAGGAGTAGTGTGTGAATATCAAACCGGAATCTCAAAATAGCGGCCAAACCAAGAGTGCCAGGACTTTGGTTCCACGTGGCCGACCCCCGATTCTGGCCCTGGGCCCTGTGGCCAAATTTGGCATTCCTACATGCCAAGGGGGGGGGAGTTTTTCGCGGGTCAGTTTTTGGTGAATAACTCGGTGAGTTCTTGACGGATTTTCAAAAGTGACGCATCAAAAGACGCGTCTCGCAGAGGCGCATCCAACAAAAATTTGAGCGAGTGTGTACGGTCGGAATAGCGGAAGTTGTATGCGGAAAACCGGAAGTGCGTTTAGGTTTTCTCATTTTTGAAGGACTACGTACAAGTAGAGTCGCGGAGTTAAGTGTCCAGAAGGCTAAGTGGGAACGACCCGCTTCGATTGAGTGGTCTGCCGTTCCGGAGAGACGATTAGTTCCGGAGTTATCTGCCTGCAAAATTCGGATTTCCATTTGAGGAAATCGCGTGACGTCATAAGGTGCCGTGACGTCACAGGAGTAGTGTGTGAATATCAAACCGGAATCTCAAAATAGCGGCCAAACCAAGAGTGCCAGGACTTTGGTTCCACGTGGCCGACCCCCGATTCTGGCCCTGGGCCCTGTGGCCAAATTTGGCATTCCTACATGCCAAGGGGGGGGAGTTTTTCGCGGGTCAGTTTTTGGTGAATAACTCGGTGAGTTCTTGACGGATTTTCAAAAGTGACGCATCAAAAGACGCGTCTCGCAGAGGCGCATCCAACAAAAATTTGAGCGAGTGTGTACGGTCGGAATAGCGGAAGTTGTATGCGGAAAACCGGAAGTGCGTTTAGGTTTTCTCATTTTTGAAGGACTATGTACAAGTAGAGTCGCGGAGTTAAGTGTCCAGAAGGCTAAGTGGGAACGACCCGCTTCGATTGAGTGGTCTGCCGTTCCGGAGAGACGATTAGTTCCGGAGTTATCTGCCTGCAAAATTCGGATTTCCATTTGAGGAAATCGCGTGACGTCATAAGGTGCCGTGACGTCACAGGAGTAGTGTGTGAATATCAAACCGGAATCTCAAAATAGCGGCCAAACCAAGAGTGCCAGGACTTTGGTTCCACGTGGCCGACCCCCGATTCTGGCCCTGGGCCCTGTGGCCAAATTTGGCATTCCTACATGCCAAGGGGGGGGAGTTTTTCGCGGGTCAGTTTTTGGTGAATAACTCGGTGAGTTCTTGACGGATTTTCAAAAGTGACGCATCAAAAGACGCGTCTCGCAGAGGCGCATCCAACAAAAATTTGAGCGAGTGTGTACGGTCGGAATAGCGGAAGTTGTATGCGGAAAACCGGAAGTGCGTTTAGGTTTTCTCATTTTTGAAGGACTACGTACAAGTAGAGTCGCGGAGTTAAGTGTCCAGAAGGCTAAGTGGGAACGACCCGCTTCGATTGAGTGGTCTGCCGTTCCGGAGAGACGATTAGTTCCGGAGTTATCTGCCTGCAAAATCCGGATTTCCATTTCCGGTTCGGTCAACAAACAAGGTTAGTACGAGTTGGACCCACAGGTGGCGCTAGTGTCGCCAGGAGAAATATTCCATAGCCCACCCCACTTGGACCATCTAGCTACAGGCGTTTTTCTGGAAATCGTGAAATATTTCACGAAATATTTCATGAAATATTTCAACCTTGAAATATTTCAAAAGAGGACAAAATTTCCTTTCTGGGGAGCTGCCGGACGCCCGGATCGGACAAGCGGTTCCGGAGATATAGGGGTCTAAAAAGTTTGATAAGTAGTTTGATAAGTGTTATCGAACTCCAACACCGACTTATCAAACTTTCGGCAAATTCTTCAAAGTGGGATATCTCGGTAACCCCTCGGGCTAGAGGGACGTCCGAGGTATCGTTGGATAGGTCTCGGAGAGGAGCATCTTTTCGTCACCCCCCGCCCCTCCCATATCCACCCCCTCCCCCTCAGGAAGGAAAAACCTCCCCACGCCAAGTAGGACATCGGTGCGGGGTATCATTCGAAAGGTCTGGAGGAGGGGCGTTGAGTCTCCACCACTCCGCCCACCTCCCACCCACCCCCCACGCAGAGCAGCAAAGAAATGGTGATCACCCGAACATCGATGCGTGCTGCGTCGGTGGATTCGCGCGCGAAGACAGGAGCGGCCTCGGGTGTTGAACCGAGGGTGGTTGTCCAGCGACTACCAATGTCTTCCTCATCAACGGCTTCGCCTGCTGCTGTAGAGCTGAAACTCCTGCAGGAGGCTCTGCAGAGTATGGAGCGGAAATATGAGGAGATGCGGAAGCAGAACGAGAAGCTGCATGAGGAGCTAATTCGAATGTGTCAGATGTTCGAAGAGGCTAAGAAGGAGGCGCGCCTAGAGGCCATTCGGCGCGAAGAAAAGGCGGATGCGGAGATAGCGATGCTCCGTGTGGCTCACCAGCGTGATCGTGATGCGCTCAATGAGCTCATCGCGCAGGTGATTGGACATCAGCGTCCAGGAGAGGCAATCCGGCAATCCGCAAGCCCGCCAACCCCCATGCCGCGACGTCCATTGCAGATGCATGGACAACGGCAGCTGGAGGAGCAACAGTGGCAGCAGCAGCAGCAGCAGCAGCAGCAGCAGCAACATCGTGAGCAGCGGCAGCAGCAGCAGCAGCAGCAGCAACAGCGTCAGCAGAGTGCAGCGACGGCTATGGTGGTGCCGTCTTCGGACCAGGAAGGCGACTCCTGGACTGAGGTGGTGCGCCGTAAGCCGGCACGCCAACCGGCGAGAACGCAGCAGCAGCAGCAGCAGCAGTGGCCGCAGCTGCCACAACAACGGGCGAAGGTCCAGCGACAGGCGGTTGCAGGACCATCGTCACAGCAGCCCCAACAACAGCAGGGGCAACAGGCCTGGCGTAGCCAGCCTGCAACACGGCGAGGCGGAGGGCGTCAACGGCAGCGCAAAATCAAGCCGGACGCAATTGAGATTGCTCCAGCCGAGGGACAAACCTGGACCGAGGTTTACCAGGTTGTGCGTGGGGCTCCAGAGATGGTGAAATACGCAGAGGCCCTCGGAGTCGGACGACGCACCACACGCTCCCGACTCGTTATGGAGCTGAAGGAGAGCGCGAACGCTGCAGAGGTGCTGCAGTGCATCCAAGACGTGTGCGCGAAGGCGGAACTGCCGGCATCAGCACGATTGGTGACTCCCACGGTCGACATCCGGATGGACGCGGTCGACCCTTTAGCGGAGGAGACACACGTGGCGAAGGCACTCTCCGAGCTATGCCAGCACACCGTGGAGGAGACTTCGGTTCGGCTGCGACCAGCGTGGGACGGCACGAAGGTGGCGATAGCGCGGGTGACAACGAAGGCGGCAGAGGAGCTGGACGGGAAGTTTGTCAAAATCAAGTACACGTCCTGCCTGATCCGGAAGGTGGCTCCAATGCAGACGCGGCAGCAACGTTGTTACAAGTGTCTGGAGATGGGACACGTCCGGGCAGCGTGCACGAGCGAAGTCGACCGCTCGGCCAGCTGCATTCGTTGCGGGAAGCCGGATCATCAGGCGAAGAGCTGCACGGCGGAGGTGTGCTGTGCCGTGTGCAGCGGTCCGCATCCGGTCGGGCATCTGACGTGCCGACGCTAAAGGTGCTGCAGATCAACCTTGGGCGGAGCAGGACAGCTCAGGACCTGCTGATGCAGACGGCTCGCGAGATGGATGTTCAGGTGGTGCTTGCCTGTGAGCTGTGTCGGCCGCCTCGAGATGATCCGCGATGGGCTGTTGATGAGGAGTTGAGCGTGGCGATCGTCGCAACGGGGGCTTACCCCATCCAGCGTCTGTGGGGAAGCGTCGTCCCGGGACTGGTGGTTGCCACGATAGCGGGAGTTACGTTCGCCAGCTGCTACGTGTCGCCCAGCAGCGGTCTTGATGACTTCGAGGAGTTTCTTGGTGCGGTGGAGGTGTCGCTGGTGGGACATACAACATCAGTCCTGGCTGGGGACTTCAACGCCTGGAACGAGGAGTGGGGGAGTGCGCGCACTACCCGGAAGGGGCAGGAGCTCCTAAGCGTGGTGGAGCAGCTGGCGCTGCAGACGCTGAACCGTGGCAACGTGCCCACCTTCAAGGGCAACGGGGTTGCACGGGAAAGCGTCATCGACGTCTCCTTCGCCAGCCAATCCATTGTGCGGCCGGACTCATGGCGCGTGCTTAACCGCTTCTCCGGCAGCGATCACGAGTACATCGAGTTTCAGGTGGAGGTTCCGGGTCAACGGAACAAGCGACGTGGCCAGCAGCACCAAAGCCAAGCAGCAGCCAGTGACGGGACAGCCAGGCATGCCGGAACTCGGTGGAAGACGACGCAGTTCGTCCGGAAGAGCTTTGACATCGCCCTCACAGTCGGCCGCTTCGGACAGGTCGACACTCCGGAGGGGCTGGTTGGCGGACTCACTCGGGCGTGCGATGAGACCATGGAGAGAGTACACGGGGCTACCTTCCACCGCAAGCCCCAGGTGTACTGGTGGTCTCCGGACATCGAGCGCTTGAGGGAAGAGTGCGAAGCAGCGGAGGCAGCCCATCGCCGGGCTCAACCGTCGGAGCGTGCTGCGACGTCTGCCGGACTGCAGGACTGTCGTCGTTTGCTGCAGGCCAGTATCCAGAACAGCAAGGAGAGCAGCCTTCAAGAGCTGATTGACGGCGTCGAGGCTGAGGTGTTCGGTCTTGGGTACAAGGTTGTGCGAGCGAAGCTTCGCGGCCGGGCGCCACCGGAAACGGACCGCGCTGTTCTTGGTCCGATCGTCGACGCCTTGTTCCCGGAGCATCCAGCGTTCGAGTGGCCGGACATCGAAGCGAGCACCGCCTCACACGTCGCTCTGAGGCCGGTCACGAGCTCGGAGGTCCTGCTACTGGCTGAGCGGATGGCGTCGTCCAAGGCGCCAGGGTTGGACGGCATCCCGAACACTGCGGTAAAAGCAGCGATGCGGAAGCACCCGGAGGTCTTCGTGGACGTGTACAACCAGCTGCTCGAGCGAGGCGAGTTTCCTGCGTCGTGGAAGGAGGCTCGACTTGTGCTGATCGCGAAGCCGGGCAAGCAGCCGGGCGACCCGTCATCAAATCGTCCGCTGCTCATGCTGGGAGCAGTCGCCAAGGGGTTCGAGCGGGTGATCCTGGATCGACTGAACGACCACTTGGAGAACAGCGATGCTCCGCGACTGTCGCCAAGGCAGTACGGGTTCCGGCGCGGCCGTTCCACGATACAGGCCATCGAACGTGTGATCGAGAGGGGGCAGCACGCGAGGACGTTCCATCGCACCAACCAGCGGGATCCTCGATGTCTGGTGGTGGCAGCACTGGATGTCAGGAATGCCTTCAACTCCGCCAGTTGGGAGGCGATCGCGGCTGCCCTGCAGAAGCTGCAAGTTCCGGTAGCCCTCCAGAGAATGTTGCGCAGCTACTTCTCTGAGAGGAGGCTGGTGTATGAAACCAGCGAGGGACCAGTGCGGCGAACGGTCACGGCGGGCGTTCCACAGGGCTCAATCCTGGGCCCGACTCTGTGGAACGCCATGTACGACGGCGTGCTTCGGCTGGCGCTACCCGAGGGCGCTGAGGTGATCGGTTTTGCTGACGACGTCGTGGTGCTGGCGAGCGGGACGACACCGGAGGCGGCGACGCGGTTAGCTGAAACGGCGATAGGAATGATCAGCTCGTGGATGGCGCAACACCACCTGGAGCTTGCTCCGGCCAAAACCGAGCTGGTCATTGTTTCCACAATGCGGAGAGAACGCACCCGCGTTCCAGTGACGATCGACGGAGTGGAGAAGATGCCGACCCGCACGCTCAAGTACCTCGGGGTCATTCTTGAGGATCACTTGTCGTGGAGGCCACACGTTGAGCAGGCCACGTCGAAGGCGCTCCGTGTGGCGCAAGCCATCTCCAGGTTGCTTCGTAACCATGGCGGACCTAAGTGTGCGAAGCGACGGTTGCTGTCATCGGTGGTGGACTCTACTCTCCGCTATGCTGCGCCGATTTGGCATGAAGCGGTCCAGCTTCGGGCGTGTCGCAGGCAGCTGAACCGGGTGCAGGGCCTTTACGCACGGCCGGTGGCCCGCACTTTCGTTACGGTGAGGAACGAGGTGGCAACGGTCCTTGCCAGCGTCATCCCCATCGTGCTGCAGGTGACGGAGGACGCTCGTTGTTACCAGCGACACCGGGCGACGGGAGCGAGTTTGCGGGAGCTGCGCATCGAGGAGCGAATAAACACAATCGCCGAGTGGCAGCGGCAGTGGGATCAGCTGGAACCAGAAAGCCGCTACACACGGTGGGCACACCGAGTTATCCCGGACTTGGCGGCATGGAAGAACCGGCGGCACGGAGAGATGACCTTCCATCTCGCGCAAATTCTCTCCGGCCACGGTTTCTTTCATGAATACCTGCATACCAAACATCTGGCGCCATCCGCTGACTGTGTCAGGTGCCCGGGAGTCGTGGAGAGTGCTGAACATGCGTTCTTTGACTGCCCGAGGTTCGCAGATGTTCGACAAGCATTGCTCGGCGAGGATGATGCAGCTGTTGTGACGCCGGAAACTCTCGTGGAGTTTATGTTGAGCAGTCCGGCGAGATGGAGCAGCGTTTGCGAAGCGGCGCGTAATATCACCACATCTCTGCAGCAGGATTGGTACGTCGAGCGTGCCACCAGTGCCAATGCAGAGATGGTAGCCGCAACGCAGCGTTTGGACGAGGCCCACAACACCACGCGGGCAGCTCGGAACGAGCGACGGAACGAGGCTCGCAGGCAGCTTACGCTTGAACGACAGGCGGC
>NW_026045076.1:5000-30000 GCF_943734845.2 Anopheles funestus | reverse complement strand
TGACGCGCATTTAGCTGCGGTCTTCATCGATCCATGAGCCGAGTGATCCCCTGCCTAGGGTTTTATAGTAAGGTTCCCAATGTAACACAATCCCGGTGGTACGTCCAAAGACTAACTTTCTGACTAAGTTGTCTTTATTACCCAATAGTCCCAGGCCTTGTGACTTGTGGCTCATGTCTACGCCCATGGCCACCATTCGCTAAGATAGTTTTGAAGTCACTTTGAAGGCCCAGGAACAACTCTCTTAGCACATCGGTTAACCTGGCGCCGCAGTCAACTCATGTGCTTGGATCGGATCGAGCTATTGAGTATTGGGCCTGCATACTCGCTCATCCGTATCCTTTGCGTACCGCCCCATGGCCCTTGTATGTCTGCACCACAGTTCCTGTTCGTTCCGTGCCTATGGCCGGATACGTATTGCACATCGGTATACCTGTCGCTACTCAGGCAACTCGTGTGCGTGGATTGGATCGAGAACATGGTGTGTGCCCCATGTTATAATTGATAGTCCATATCCACTTTATAGGTTAAAGTCATAAGTTGTGATTGCACAACCATTCTTCATAAGAGTTTAATCACTCTTCAACTAACTTTCGTTCTGGTGTCTTGGTATCAAATCGCGTAAGACACAAGATTCTACTGGCCAAATAGAATCTAGCACATTGGTTAACCTGGCGCCGCAGTCAACTCATGTGCTTGGATCGGATCGAGCTATTGAGTATTGGGCCTGCATACTCGCTCATCCGTATCCTTTGCGTACCGCCCCATGGCCCCGTCCTTAGAGTTAATGACTAGTAGGCTTAACTCTTTGTATGTCTGCACCACAGTTCCCGTTCGTTCCGTGCCGTGGCCGGATACGTATTGCACATCGGTATACCTGTCGCTACTCAGGCAACTCGTGTGCGTGGATTGGATCGAGCTCATGGGGTGTGTAGAGATTCCATGTTATAATTGCAAGTCCATATCCACTTTATAGGTTAAAGTCATAAGTTGTGATTGCACAACCATACTTCATAAGAGTTTAATAACTCTTCAACTAACTTTCGTTCTGGTGTCTTGGTATCAAATCGCATAAGACACAAGATTCTACTGGCCAAATAGAATCTAGCACATTGGTTAACCTGGCGCCGCAGTCAACTCATGTGCTTGGATCGGATCGAGCTATTGAGTATTGGGCCTGCATACTCGCTCATCCGTATCCTTTGCGTACCGCCCCATGGCCCCGTCCTTAGAGTTAATGACTAATAGGCTTAACTCTTTGTATGTCTGCACCACAGTTCCCGTTCGTTCCGTGCCGTGGCCGGATACGTATTGCACAACAGTAGATACCATCACCTGACGTATCTAACACACCACTATTGTAACTCGTCGTCGAAGGACCTTTCAAGTGCCTGATGGCCAGGGGAGCTCTTACACGGCACGGAGACACAGTGATGCTCGCCCATCACAGTGTACAACGATCGAGTTTGCTTAAGTGTCTGGGTACCTACACACCAGACACAATGCAATGGCCACGGATCCACACAAGGCACATCACATGCAGAAAGCTTCACCAGATTATGACACATACCACACTCTTGTAACTCGTCGTCGAAGGGGCGTTCAAAGTGCCTTACGGCTAGGGGAGATCTAGCACGGCACGGAGACACAGTGATGGTTGCCCATCAAAGTGTACAACGATCGAGTTTGCTTTCCGCGCAAGCGTTCTAAGTGTCTGGGTACCTACACACCAGACACAATGCAATGGCCACGGATCCACACAAGGCACATCACATGCAGAAAGCTTCACCAGATTCTGACACATACCACACTCTTGTAACTCGTCGTCGAAGGGGCGTTCAAAGTGCCTTACGGCTAGGGGGGATCTAGCACGGCACGGAGACACAGTGATGGTCACCCATCAAAGTGTACAACGATCGAGTTTGCTTTCCGCGCAAGCGTTCTAAGTGTCTGGGTATCTAAGCACCAGACACAATGCAATGGCCACGGATCCACACAAGGCACATCACATGCAGAAAGCTTCACCAGATTCTGACACATACCACACACATGCAACTCGTCGTCGAAGGGGCGTTCAAGTGCCTTACGGCTAGGGGAGATCTAGCTCGGCACGGAGACACAGTGATGGTCACCCATCAAAGTGTACAACGAACGAGTTGGCTTTCAACAAATTCTGACACATAGCAAGCGAGCGACCGAGCTACACCGAAGGCAGCCCATGGTTGGTCACTCGCGGACGATCATCAGTAATGATCCTTCCGCAGGTTCACCTACGGAAACCTTGTTACGACTTTTACTTCCTCTAAATCATCAAGTTCGGTCAACTTCAGCCATGCCAGCTGCAGCTCACGAAGGAACCGCGGAAGGTAAGCCTCCAGAAACCTCACTAAATAATCCATCGGTAGTAGCGACGGGCGGTGTGTACAAAGGGCAGGGACGTAATCAGCACTAGCTAATGACTAGTGCTTACTAGAAATTCCAGGTTCATGGGGACCGTTGCAGTCCCCAATCCCGACTAGATGGGCATTTTAGTGATTTCCCGTTCCTCTCGGAATGGGGGCGCCTATTGGCGAGAACACGCTGCGACCCACATTGTAGCACGCGTGCAGCCCAGAACATCTAAGGGCATCACGGACCTGTTATCGCTCATTCTCAGCTTGCTAAACACAAGTTGTCCCGCTAAGCAGGGCAAACGTAGCCGACGACCGCCCGTGAAGGCGCCGCCCGGCTGTAACGTCAGGTGCGCCCGGAGGCGCACTGCTGACAGCGTTCTAGTTAGCATGTTTGAGTCACGTTCGTTATCGGAATTAACCAGACAAATCATTCCACGAACTAAGAACGGCCATGCACCACTACCCTTAAATTTGAGAAAGAGCTATCAATCTGTCTTACCTCGATAAGTTTGGACCTGGTAAATTTTCCCGTGTTGAGTCAAATTAAGCCGCAAGCTCCACTTCTTGTGGTGCCCTTCCGTCAATTCCTTTAAGTTTCAACTTTGCAACCATACTTCCCCCGGAACCCGATTTTGGTTTCCCGGAAGCGACTGAGAGCACCGAATAGGGGTAGCGTCTCCCAATTGCTAATTGGCATCGTTTACGGTTAGAACTAGGGCGGTATCTAATCGCCTTCGATCCTCTAACTTTCGTTCTTGATTAAAGAAAGCATCCATGGCAAACGCTTTCGCTTCAGTTGGTCCTACGACGGTCTACGAATTTCACCTCTCGCGCCGTAATACCAATGCCCCCAACTACTTCTGTTAATCATTACCTCTAGGTTTCTGACAAACCAACGAAATCGTATAAACCGAGGTCATATTCCATTATTCCATGCAAGATTATTCTCGGCCAACGCCAACCCCACGGGGGGGCCGGACGCTTTGTCTTAGCCTGCTTTGAGCACTCTAATTTGTTCAAGGTAAATGTGAGTATCTTGAGCACCATGAGGAGCCCGTGCCGGAGTTAACCGGTAGCACGGTACTCGTTCACAGAGTAACGCCCAAGTACACCATTGTGAGTCGCAGCCGTGAGCGCGCGCACGAACGGCCCCGGCGTGTAACCGGGCGCCCGTGGCGGTCACGTGTCTGGACGGGCAATCAACTTCGAACGTTTTAACCGCAACAACTTTAATATACGCTAGTGGAGCTGGAATTACCGCGGCTGCTGGCACCAGACTTGCCCTCCACTTGATCCTTGTTGAAGGATTTATACTCAACTCATTCCAATTATGGACCATCGTTAGAGAGGTCCATATTGTTATTTCTCGTCACTACCTCCCCGTACTGGGATTGGGTAATTTACGCGCCTGCTGCCTTCCTTGGATGTGGTAGCCATTTCTCAGGCTCCCTCTCCGGAATCGAACCCTGATTCCCCGTTACCCGTCGCAACCATGGTAGTCCTCTACACTACCATCAATAGTTGATAGGGCAGACATTTGAAAGATCTGTCGTCAGTCGACAAGCGACCATACGATCTGCGTCCTTATCCAGACTTCAACTCAAGCCGCCCGGAGGCGATTGGTTTAACTAATAAGTGCACCAGTTCAGCTACCCGCGAGGGCAACAGTCCCGGCATGTTGCATGTATTAGCTCTGGATTTTCCACAGTTATCCAAGTAACTAGTGGTAGGATGATCTTGTGAATTATAGCTGTTATACTGAGCCTTATGCGGTTTCACATTCATTTATGTTTGTACTTAGACATGCATGGCTTAACCTTTGAGACAAGCGTATATTACTGGTAGGATCAACCAGAATTCGTTCCACTACAGACACACACTCGCTTAGTGGGAAATAAATTTCCACACAACTCTCTCTCTCTAGAACCATATGGAATGGCTCTTTGGTGTTGGGTAAGGCACCAATTTGTTGGGGTGTAACGGTCACCACCAACTTTAAGTTTGTTAGGGCACAACGGAAACCACTAACTAAACTTTAGGAAACTAAATTTCCTCACACATTATCTCTCACCATATTAGCACTAGGTGCTATCCACGATTGTACAACGTTTCAACTCTTGAATCGACCGTAGGGCCGCGGAATTGCTTCCGGGCCCCTATTCTCGCTATTAATTGTTCATCTCTTTCAATACATCGAGTTCGTTCCATTGGGTAGTTCGCATGGCGAACGTTTTGATGCAGCCCCCTGGGGGACCACGGCACTTTACACCGGGTATGGTGTATGCGCAACCTACAGATAACAATAAACCCCTTATGCGTGTGTAAACCGATGTTGGGCTGCTCAACATCTTTCATGGTTACATCACTTGCACCAGAACCCACGGTGCCGATTTGGTAATATGTTGTACATTTACTCTCAAGATGTACGCTTCGGCCCCTTATTCAGGGGCTCAAGCTATTACCAGCAAGAACAATCCTCATCCAGACTTGAACTCGAAACACCCGCAGGCGAACGGTTTAACTAATAAGTGCACCAGTCTTGAATCCATGCGTCGGTGGAAACAATGCCGGCGTGTTGCATGTATTAGCTCTGAACTTAGCGAGTGATTGCCTTGCAGCTGTCATACTGAGCGTAGAGCGTGATTATCGCTCACTTGAACCATGTTGAATGGCTCTTTGGTGTAGGGTAAGGCACCAATTTGTTGGGGCGTAACGGTCACCACCAACTTAAGACTTGCTTATAGGTATTTCAACGTTTTCAACTCTTAAATCGACCGTGTTTCATTATCATCTCTTCTTCTTATTAAATGCATAGAGTTCGTTCCATTGGGTAGTTCGCGTGGCGAACGGTTTGATGCAGCCCCCCGGGGGGGACCACGGCACTTTACACCGGGCATGGTGTATGCGCAACCTACAGATCACCAATATATTTGTGATCGATAATGCACACTTCTTACACGACTGACCAGTCGACAGCGCTGCCTTCCTATTATGCGTGTGTAAACCGATGTTGGGCTGCTCAACATCTTTCACGGTTACATCACTTGCACCCGAACCCATGGTGCCGATTTGGTAATATGTTGTACATGGTCTCAAGATGTACGCTTCGACCCCTTAAGGGCTCAAGCTATTACCAGCAAGATCAATCCTCATCCAGACTTTAACTCGAAACACCCGGAGGCGAACGGTTTAACTAATAAGTGCACCAGTCTTGAATCCATGCGTCGGTGGAAACAATGCCGGCATGTTGCATGTATTAGCTCTGAACTTAGCGAGTGATTGCCTTGCAGCTGTCGAACTGAGCGTAGAGCGTGATTATCGCTCACTTGAAAGGGTCAAGCCCTTTCGAGTCGTCCGGTTTTTACGCCAGACGACTCGGTTCACCATCTTTCGGGATACAAGTTGACTAAGTGGTACCACTACACTTATCAACTTTCGATTTGGTAATCCTCATCCAGCTTCCTTTCTGGAGGTCCCGAGGATTACCAATTGGGCTGTCATACTGAGCTCATATATTGGAGATCGATAATGCACACTTCTTACACGACTGACCAGTCGACAGCGCTGCCTTCCTATTATGCGTGTGTAAACCGATGTTGGGCTGCTCAACATCTTTCACGGTTACATCACTTGCACCAGAACCCACGGTGCCGATTTGGTAATATGTTGTACATTTACTCAAGATGTACGCTTCGGCCCCTTATTCAGGGGCTCAAGCTATTACCAGCAAGAACAATCCTCATCCAGACTTGAACTCGAAACACCCGGAGGCGAACGGTTTAACTAATAAGTGCACCAGTCTTGAATCCATGCGTCGGTGGAAACAATGCCGGCGTGTTGCATGTATTAGCTCTGAACTTAGCGAGTGATTGCCTTGCAGCTGTCATACTGAGCGTAGAGCGTGATTATCGCTCACTTGAACCATGTTGAATGGCTCTTTGGTGTAGGGTAAGGCACCAATTTGTTGGGGCGTAACGGTCACCACCAACTTAAGACTTGCTTATAGGTATTTCAACGTTTTCAACTCTTAAATCGACCGTGTTTCATTATCATCTCTTCTTCTTATTAAATGCATAGAGTTCGTTCCATTGGGTAGTTCGCGTGGCGAACGGTTTGATGCAGCCCCCCGGGGGGGACCACGGCACTTTACACCGGGCATGGTGTATGCGCAACCTACAGATCACCAATATATTTGTGATCGATAATGCACACTTCTTACACGACTGACCAGTCGACAGCGCTGCCTTCCTATTATGCGTGTGTAAACCGATGTTGGGCTGCTCAACATCTTTCACGGTTACATCACTTGCACCCGAACCCATGGTGCCGATTTGGTAATATGTTGTACATGGTCTCAAGATGTACGCTTCGACCCCTTATTCAGGGGCTCAAGCTATTACCAGCAAGAACAATCCTCATCCAGACTTGAACTCGAAACACCCGGAGGCGAACGGTTTAACTAATAAGTGCACCAGTCTTGAATCCATGCGTCGGTGGAAACAATGCCGGCATGTTGCATGTATTAGCTCTGAACATAGCGAGTGATTGCCTTGTAGCTGTCGAACTGAGCGTAGAATGTGATTATCGCTCACTTGAAAGGGTCAAGCCCTTTCGAGTCGTCCGGTTTTTACGCCAGACGACTCGGTTCACCATCTTTCGGGAAGGGACCGTCTCGGTCGCAAGCTGCTCCGGTCCCTAAACAACCTGCGACATATGATAGGAAATGCCGACATCAACACGTGTTCAGTTTGGTTTATCGCTCATAGGTCTTTTTGACCATCGATCCCTGATTATAACTCTCAATTAAACAGTCAGGAGAGTAAGGCATGCCCATCGATATCTCATCGACAGGCGATACCGCAAGAACGGCCAACGACACATCAGGTGATCGATTATTGCTACGACTTTTGCTTAATCGTTTCCACTCCTTAGAGAAAGAAACCCCCGGGGACCGTCTCGGTCGCAAGCTGCTCCGGTCCCTAAACAACCTGCGACAAATGATAGGAAATGCCGACATCAATACGTGTTCAGTTTGGTTTATCGCTCATTGGTCTGTTTGACCATCGATCCCTGATTAAACTCTCAGTAATCCAGTCGGGAGAGTAAGGCATGCCCATCGATATCTCATCGACAGGCGATACCGCTTGAACGGCCAACGACACATCAGAGGATCGTATCTTGCTACAACTTTTGCTTAATCGTTTCTTCTCCTTGGAGAAAGAAACCCCCGGGGACCGTCTCGGCCGCAAGCTGCTCCGGTCCCTAAACAACCTGCGGCATCAAATGATAGGAAAAGCCGACATCAATACGTGTTCAGTTTGGTTTATCGCTCATTGGTCTTGTTTGACCATCGATCCCTGATTAATACTCTCAATTAGAAGGTCGGTAGAGTAAGGCATGCCCATCGATATCTCATCGACAGGCGATACCGCATGAACGGCCAACGACACATCAGAGGATCGTATCTTGCTACAACTCTTGCTTAATAGTTTCCACTCCTTGGAGAACGAAACCCCCGGGGACCGTCTCGGCCGCAAGTTGCTCCGGTCCCTAAACAACCTGCGGCATCAAATGATAGGAAAAGCCGACATCAATACGTGTTCAGTTTGGTTTATCGCTCATAGGTCTGTTTGACCATCGATCCTAGAATTCAACTTTCGAGTAAGGCATGCCCGTCGATATCTCATCGATAGGCGATACCGGTAGAACGGCCAACGACACACATCTAGGATCGCATTTACTCTTCCTTGGATGGATAACCAATACCCTAGGACCGTTTCATCGCGAGCTGCTCCGGTCCTCAAACAACTCGCGAACCACCGATAGGATGATATTAGGAATGGCCGACTTTCATCCTTTAACTCTCAGTTCTGCTTACCAAAACATAGGTACTTGGACCTTAAAGACCACTATATGTTCCCCGATCGGGGGCAATCGGAACGTCTATCCATCATCAACATCGTTTCACTCATTCCGAACCACCAAATTGGACAGACAGTACCATATTCACCAACCGATTGCTTCAACTTCGCAAACTGTATGGTAAGTTCTACTAATTTCACATCTTACCATCGACTAATAGTGCATAAATCCACTTGGAAATCACTTTTCCTTGGTCCTCGGACCTTCTACGACAACGTCCAACAAATATCCGAAGTCGTTTCCCAACTTAGACCAAGCATTTCGTATCTTTACTTCTAATCGATTTTTTCTCGCATAATTGACGATCAAAATCTAAAAACCACATTTTGAGCCAGAAGCAGTCGTCCGATCGTCCTGGGGGTAGTCTCAATCGATTTAGAAGGGTCCAATTCATAAAGATACATACTCAGTCAAAATCATGCTTCTGGCTCACCTACCCCCTATATAGTAAACGAAAGCGTACAGGCGTGGAAAACGTGCCATTTTTCTCCATCACGGACTTTTTTTTTCTCGTTGCACCGACTCTAGTAAAAAAGTGAAATTTTTTACTAGTTACCAACTTTTGCAAATTATCATCGGATATCACTTTTTATGGTCTATAGTAAGTTCTTATCACGTTTTAGTAGTTTTTGAAAAAAAAATTTTTTTGAACTTTTCAAAATTTTTCAAAACAAAGTTTTTGTAGGCGGTTTTGTGTATGGAGGGTTACTAGTCTCGGGGTCACTGTTTGACCAAAAAACCACTATATATCATTCGAAAGGTAATTTCAAGGGCTACAAAAAATTGTTCTACGGCACCCCCCTCCGACGTCTAGTATTCGAGTTATTGGCCAAAAACCATCACTTGAGCGATTTTTCGTTCAGGGTACCCGACTCTAGTAAAAAAGTGAAATTTTTCTCGATTGACCAAGTGTTGCAAATGACCATCGGATTTCACTTTTTATGGTCTATAGTGAGTTCTGATCACGATTTGGTACTTTTTGAAAAAATTTTTTTGACGCACTTTTCAAAATTTTGCAAAACCAAAACTTTTTAGGCGGTTTTGTGTATGGAGGGTTACTAGTCTCGGGGTCACTGTTTGACCAAAAAACCACTATATATCATTCGAAAGGTAATTTCAAGGGCTACAAAAAATTGTTCTACGGCACCCCCCTCCGACGTCTAGTATTCGAGTTATTGGCCAAAAACCGCAACTATAGCGGTTTTTCGTACAGGGTACCCGACTCTAGTAAAATGATGCGATTTTTACTAGTCTAGGAACTTTTTGGTCAAAAAATCAAGTATATGTCATTCGATAGATAATTTCAAGGGCTACCAAAAATTGTTCCACGACACCCCCCTGCGACGTCTAGTATTCGAGTTATTAGCCAAAAACCGCAACTTAAGCGGTTTTTCGTCCAGGGTACCCGACTCTAGTAAAATGATGCGATTTTTACTAGTCTAGGGAACTTTTTGGCCAAAAATCAAGTATATGTCATTCGATAGATAATTTCAAGGGCTACCAAAAATTGTTCCACGACACCCCCCTGCGACGTCTAGTATTCGAGTTATTAGCCAAAAACCGCAATTATAGCGGTTTTTCGTCCAGGGTACCCGACTCTAGTAAAATGATGCGATTTTTACTAGTCTAGGGAACTTTTTGGCCAAAAATCAAGTATATGTCATTCGATAGATAATTTCAAGGGCTACCAAAAATTGTTCCATGACACCCCCCTGCGACGTCTAGTATTCGAGTTATGGGCCAAAAACCATTCATACTTGAGCATTTTGCTCATTTTGCCTGTACGGGTACCGGGGACTAGTAAAATCAGGCCAATTTTACTAGAGTAGGGGTCCTTTTTGGTCAAAAAAACAACTTTTGCTCGTTCGATAGGGAATCGATAGGGCAACAAAAAATCGTTCTACGACCCCCCCTTCCGATGTCTAGTATTCGAGTTATGGGCCAAAAACAGTTTATAGCTAATTTTTCACTCGATTTTTCACCAAGTATCGCACATTACTCCGGTTCTATACATTGGATCGTCAATCTTTAAGATTTTATGGGTAGTTCCAACTGTTTGCTACATTTCATCCATACATCACCAACCGATTCAATGTCTGTGCTAGAAGTTATTAGAGGAATAAAAAAATTTACCCTTGGCTTTGGACCGTACAATTTTACCCATTTTTGGCCCATATTTGCCCCATAGCTCCGCCGGTATCCAAGATATGGCCACACTTTCTTCTGGCCATGGGTAGATGGCACTTGTGGCTAGATTTCTTCCATGCACCACTAATCGCTACCATGTCTGTGGCCGGAGCTATTCACGAAAGCGCCTCGCGCACTTGGTCGGATTTTTGGTCCAACTTGCACCATTTTTGGCCCATATTTGCCCCATAGCTCCGCCGGTATCCAAGATATGGCCACACTTTCTTCTGGCCATGGGTAGATGGCACTTGTGGCTAGATTTCTTCCATGCACCACTAATCGCTGCCATGTCTCTGGCCGGAGCTATTCGACGAACAACCATCGCATTTACCTAGGTACTTTTTCGGATTTTTGGTCCAACTTGCACCATTTTTGGCCCATATTTGCCCCATAGCTCCGCCGGTATCCAAGATATGGCCACACTTTCTTCTGGCTATGGGTAGATGGCACTTGTGGCTAGATTTCTTCCATGCACCACTAATCGCTACCATGTCTGTGGCCGGAGCTATTCACGAAAGCGCCTCGCGCACTTGGTCGGATTTTTGGTCCACCTGGCACCATTGTTGGCCCGTATTTGCCCCATAGCTCCGCCGGTATCCAAGATATGGCCACACTTTCTTCTGGCCATGGGTAGATGGCACTTGTGGCTAGATTTCTTCCATGCACTACTAATCGCTACCATGTCTCTGGCCGGAGCTATTCACGAAAGCGCCTCGCGCACTTGGTCGGATTTTTGGTCCAACTTGCACCATTTTTGGCCCATATTTGCCCCATAGCTCCGCCGGTATCCAAGATATGGCCACACTTTCTTCTGGCCATGGGTAGATGGCACTTGTGGCTAGATTTCTTCCATGCACCACTAATCGCTACCATGTCTGTGGCCGGAGCTATTCACGAAAGCGCCTCGCGCACTTGGTCGGATTTTTGGTCCACCTGGCACCATTGTTGGCCCGTATTTGCCCCATAGCTCCGCCGGTATCCAAGATATGGCCACACTTTCTTCTGGCCATGGGTAGATGGCACTTGTGGCTAGATTTCTTCCATGCACCACTAATCGCTACCATGTCTCTGGCCGGAGCTATTCACGAAAGCGCCTCGCGCACTTGGTCGGATTTTTGGTCCAACTTGCACCATTTTTGGCCCATATTTGCCCCATAGCTCCGCCGGTATCCAAGATATGGCCACACTTTCTTCTGGCCATGGGTAGATGGCACTTGTGGCTAGATTTCTTCCATGCACCACTAATCGCTACCATGTCTGTGGCCGGAGCTATTCGACGAACAACCATCGCAATTACCTAGGTACTTTTTCGGATTTTTGGTCCACCTGGCACCATTGTTGGCCCATATTTGCCCCATAGCTCCGCCGGTATCCAAGATATGGCCACACTTTCTTCTGGCCATGGGTAGATGGCACTTGTGGCTAGATTTCTTCCATGCACCACTAATCGCTACCATGTCTGTGGCCGGAGCTATTCACGAAAGCGCCTCGCGCACTTGGTCGGATTTTTGGTCCAACTTGCACCATTTTTGGCCCATATTTGCCCCATAGCTCCGCCGGTATCCAAGATATGGCCACACTTTCTTCTGGCCATGGGTAGATGGCACTTGTGGCTAGATTTCTTCCATGCACCACTAATCGCTACCATGTCTGTGGCCGGAGCTATTCACGAAAGCGCCTCGCGCACTTGGTCGGATTTTTGGTCCAACTTGCACCATTTTTGGCCCATATTTGCCCCATAGCTCCGCCGGTATCCAAGATATGGCCACACTTTCTTCTGGCCATGGGTAGATGGCACTTGTGGCTAGATTTCTTCCATGCACCACTAATCGCTGCCATGTCTCTGGCCGGAGCTATTCGACGAACAACCATCGCATTTACCTAGGTACTTTTTCGGATTTTTGGTCCAACTTGCACCATTTTTGGCCCATATTTGCCCCATAGCTCCGCCGGTATCCAAGATATGGCCACACTTTCTTCTGGCCATGGGTAGATGGCACTTGTGGCTAGATTTCTTCCATGCACCACTAATCGCTACCATGTCTGTGGCCGGAGCTATTCACGAAAGCGCCTCGCGCACTTGGTCGGATTTTTGGTCCAACTTGCACCATTTTTGGCCCATATTTGCCCCATAGCTCCGCCGGTATCCAAGATATGGCCACACTTTCTTCTGGCCATGGGTAGATGGCACTTGTGGCTAGATTTCTTCCATGCACCACTAATCGCTACCATGTCTGTGGCCGGAGCTATTCGACGAACAACCATCGCAATTACCTAGGTACTTTTTCGGATTTTTGGTCCACCTGGCACCATTGTTGGCCCATATTTGCCCCATAGCTCCGCCGGTATCCAAGATATGGCCACACTTTCTTCTGGCCATGGGTAGATGGCACTTGTGGCTAGATTTCTTCCATGCACCACTAATCGCTACCATGTCTGTGGCCGGAGCTATTCGACGAACAACCTGCGCATTTACCTAGGTACTTTTTCGGATTTTTGGTCCAACTTGCACCATTTTTGGCCCATATTTGCCCCATAGCTCCGCCGGTATCCAAGATATGGCCACACTTTCTTCTGGCCATGGGTAGATGGCACTTGTGGCTAGATTTCTTCCATGCACCACTAATCGCTACCATGTCTGTGGCCGGAGCTATTCGACGAACAACCTGCGCATTCACCTTCTCGTTGCACTTCTTCGGGAATTTGGTGCAACCAAGTTTTCACTATAACTTGGTCATTTTCCGTCCATCGGACATGCGGTTTTGGGTGTCGATACTTGACACCGCACGCTACAATATGTTCCTCCACGACCATGTGGTCCGATGCTTCCAACAGGAGCTATTCGAGGAGTACCGATTTTTCACCATTAAAAATGCTCAATTTTGCACCAACTTTTGCCTATAACTCAGGCTGTATCGATCGGATCTTCAATCTTGAAAAAGTTTTGGATAGGTGGCATCAAATGCTACATTTCGTTCTTGCACGTCAACTTTGTCCGATGTCTAGCAAAAAAGTTATTCGCGAACCAAGTCCAGAACCCATGCAATGGCTGCCCTCATTGCATACATCACGGCGGTTAACTCTCGTTACTCTATACCGTGGACTTGGTACTTTTTCAGGCATTCGTTGCTACTTCTCGGTTCATGATATTCGTTTACGGTCTTCACTAGGGCATTTGGTGCTCCTTATCGGTTCATGATATTCGTTTACGGTCTTCACTAGGGCATTTGGTGCTCCTTATCGGTTCATGATATTCGTTTACGGTCTTCACTAGGGCATTTGGTGCTCCTTCTCGGTTCATGATATTCGTTTACGGTCTTCACTAGGGCATTTGGTGCTACTTCTCGGTTCATGATATTCGTTTACGGTCTTCACTAGGGCATTTGGTGCTCCTTATCGGTTCATGATATTCGTTTACGGTCTTCACTAGGGCATTTGGTGCTCCTTATCGGTTCATGATATTCGTTTACGGTCTTCACTAGGGCATTTGGTGCTCCTTATCGGTTCATGATATTCGTTTACGGTCTTCACTAGGGCATTTGGTGCTCCTTATCGGTTCATGATATTCGTTTACGGTCTTCACTAGGGCATTTGGTACTGGGCTTCCCACTTTCTACTGATCGATCCATACTCACTTGCGTGCACCTAGCCTAGGAAGGTTTCCTATGGCTTCCCATCTTTCTACTGATCGATCCATACTCACTTGCGTGCACCTAGCCTAGGAAGGTTTCCTATGGCTTCCCATCTTTCTACTGATCGATCCATACTCACTTGCGTGCACCTAGCCTAGGAAGGTTTCCTTGGGCTTCCCATCTTTCTACTGATCGATCCATACTCACTTGCGTGCACCTAGCCTAGGAAGGTTTCCTATGGCTTCCCATCTTTCTACTGATCGATCCATACTCACTTGCGTGCACCTAGCCTAGGAAGGTTTCCTTGGGCTTCCCATCTTTCTACTTATCGATCCATACTCACTTGCGTGCACCTAGCCTAGGAAGGTTTCCTATGGCTTCCCATCTTTCTACTGATCGATCCATACTCACTTGCGTGCACCTAGCCTAGGAAGGTTTCCTTGGGCTTCCCATCTTTCTACTGATCGATCCATACTCACTTGCGTGCACCTAGCCTAGGAAGGTTTCCTATGGCTTCCCATCTTTCTACTGATCGATCCATACTCACTTGCGTGCACCTAGCCTAGGAAGGTTTCCTTGGGCTTCCCATCTTTCTACTGATCGATCCATACTCACTTGCGTGCACCTAGCCTAGGAAGGTTTCCTTGGGCTTCCCATCTTTCTACTGATCGATCCATACTCACTTGCGTGCACCTAGCCTAGGAAGGTTTCCTATGGCTTCCCATCTTTCTACTGATCGATCCATACTCACTTGCGTGCACCTAGCCTAGGAAGGTTTCCTTGGGCTTCCCATCTTTCTACTGATCGATCCATACTCACTTGCGTGCACCTAGCCTAGGAAGGTTTCCTTGGGCTTCCCATCTTTCTACTGATCGATCCATACTCACTTGCGTGCACCTAGCCTAGGAAGGTTTCCTATGGCTTCCCATCTTTCTACTGATCGATCCATACTCACTTGCGTGCACCTAGCCTAGGAAGGTTTCCTATGGCTTCCCATCTTTCTACTGATCGATCCATACTCACTTGCGTGCACCTAGCCTAGGAAGGTTTCCTTGGGCTTCCCATCTTTCTACTGATCGATCCATACTCACTTGCGTGCACCTAGCCTAGGAAGGTTTCCTATGGCTTCCCATCTTTCTACTGATCGATCCATACTCACTTGCGTGCACCTAGCCTAGGAAGGTTTCCTTGGGCTTCCCATCTTTCTACTGATCGATCCATACTCACTTGCGTGCACCTAGCCTAGGAAGGTTTCCTATGGCTTCCCATCTTTCTACTGATCGATCCATACTCACTTGCGTGCACCTAGCCTAGGAAGGTTTCCTTGGGCTTCCCATCTTTCTACTTATCGATCCATACTCACTTGCGTGCACCTAGCCTAGGAAGGTTTCCTATGGCTTCCCATCTTTCTACTGATCGATCCATACTCACTTGCGTGCACCTAGCCTAGGAAGGTTTCCTTGGGCTTCCCATCTTTCTACTGATCGATCCATACTCACTTGCGTGCACCTAGCCTAGGAAGGTTTCCTATGGCTTCCCATCTTTCTACTGATCGATCCATACTCACTTGCGTGCACCTAGCCTAGGAAGGTTTCCTTGGGCTTCCCATCTTTCTACTGATCGATCCATACTCACTTGCGTGCACCTAGCCTAGGAAGGTTTCCTTGGGCTTCCCATCTTTCTACTGATCGATCCATACTCACTTGCGTGCACCTAGCCTAGGAAGGTTTCCTATGGCTTCCCATCTTTCTACTGATCGATCCATACTCACTTGCGTGCACCTAGCCTAGGAAGGTTTCCTTGGGCTTCCCATCTTTCTACTGATCGATCCATACTCACTTGCGTGCACCTAGCCTAGGAAGGTTTCCTTGGGCTTCCCATCTTTCTACTGATCGATCCATACTCACTTGCGTGCACCTAGCCTAGGAAGGTTTCCTATGGCTTCCCATCTTTCTACTGATCGATCCATACTCACTTGCGTGCACCTAGCCTAGGAAGGTTTCCTATGGCTTCCCATCTTTCTACTGATCGATCCATACTCACTTGCGTGCACCTAGCCTAGGAAGGTTTCCTTGGGCTTCCCATCTTTCTACTGATCGATCCATACTCACTTGCGTGCACCTAGCCTAGGAAGGTTTCCCTTTGGTACCGACTTCCATCTACGCACTCGATATAACCTAGGTACTTGGTACCGATGATGGTTAACACTCAAGCATTTCTTGCATCCTGCGTGCAAGGTACCAATTTTCACTTCTCAGGTGCGTTTATGAGCCCGCATTAATCCAATATCGCTCTGATGGCCTTTCTTATTATTTCATCCGATAGCCCTTGCCAAAAGCTACCAAAAGTTCCTCCACGGCCATGTGCTCCGACGCTTAGTTTAGGAAATATTCGAAAAAATTCAAAATAGGAAGCATTTTCTTATTGGAAAATCACCTTAAATCGATGGCCATTTTTTGGGCAAAAACTTTAACGTCTTCCCGACTTTGCGGGAATTGCGAATTTTAGGCACCCAGAGAAAATCTTTTACTTTAAGGGGGCGGCCGCGAAGTTGCCCAAAGTCTCGGACACAAAAATTCTCAAGTTCCCCACTCTAGTAAATCGCCCTGTGAGTATCTCCTGGCCCGCGAGCTCTGCGAGCGGGCCAGCTTCGGCGATTTTTGCCTTTTCGCCTAGGCGGTTCTTCTACGAAATTGGTCCACAGCTTTTGCTCAGAAAGCTAGCATTTGTTGCAACAGTTAGGTACTTGGTACCACATTTTGGTATCCATTTGGGCATTTGTGGCAACTACTCGGTACTTTGGCCCACATTTCGCTCTACTCGGGCTTCTATGGTGGTACTTGTCGGTACTTCTGGCCAACTTAGGCCAATTGGGTGCAACTTGTGGGTACTCTGTGGGTACTTTAGGGCGTATTGTGTCTTTCGGGTGAACCTTCGCTATACTTCATGGGTACAGATGGCCAACTTAGGAACATTCAGTGCAACCTTTGGGCCTAAGGAAATTTGTCCAACTCTTTGGACTTAGAAAATTTTCTGGACTTAGAAAATTTTCTGGACTTGTAAAAATTTTCAAATGTTCAATTTGGCCCACATTTCGCTCTACTCGGGCCTCTATGGTGCTACTTGGCGGTACTTTTGGCCAACTTAGGCCAATTGGGTGCTCTTTGTGGGTACTCTATCGGTACTTTTGGCCATGTTAGGCCCACTCGGTGCTATTTGTGGGTACTCTATCGGTACTTTTGGCCAACTTAGGCCAACTCAGTGCTTCTTGTGGGTACTCTATCGGTACTTTTGGCCATGTTAGGCCCATTGGGTGCTATTTGTGGGTACTCTATCGGTACTTTTGGCCAACTTAGGCCAATTGGGTGCTGCTTATGGGTACTCTATCGGTACTTTTGGCCAACTTAGGCCAATTGGGTGCTCTTTGTGGGTACTCTATCGGTACTTTTGGCCATCTTAGGCCCATTCGGTGCTATTTGTGGGTACTCTATCGGTACTTTTGGCCAACATAGGCCAATTGGGTGCTACTTGTGGGTGCTCTATCGGTACTTTTGGCCAACTTAGGCCAACTGGGTGCTATTTGTGGGTACTCTATCGGTACTTTTGGCCAACTTAGGCCCATTCGGTGCTATTTGTGGGTACTCTATCGGTACTTTTGGCCAACTTAGGCCAACTCAGTGCTACTTGTGGGTACTCTATCGGTACTTTTGGCCAACTTAGGCCAACGCGGTGCTATTTGTGGGTACTCTATCGGTACTTTGGGACATATTATGTCCTTCGGGTGAACCTTCTCGATACCTCATGGGTACTTGTGGCCAACTTAGGAAAATTCAGTGCAACCTATGGGCCTTTGGAAATTGCTCCAACACTTTGGACTTAGAAAATTTTCTGGACTTAGAAAATTTTTTGGACTTAGAAAAATTTTCAACTTCTGTATCTTCTTCATCAAGTTCCATTTTGTGGGACTTAGAAAATTTTCTGGACTTAGAAAATTTTTTGGACTTAGGAAATTTTTCAACACTTGTAAAATTTTTGTTCCTTCTTTGAAGAAGAATACTTTCCACTATTAGCTTCTTTCTCTTTTTCTTCTTAGTTGTCTTCTTATTTTCGGTCCGAGAGCGCCGACACTTGTAAAATTATCTAAGTCCGAAGACTTTTGGAATGAACCAAAAGTCAACGAACACAATACATCAACCCTATCAACATCAAGTGGCAACCCGAAGGAAGCGCAGCGGCCAGCCCATGTACAACGCGAAGTTGTAGCATGCAACCGACCAACCGCTAACCTCCAACGGCACTCAATGTATTCGTTACACATGGGCGCACCTGCACCACACTGTCGTGACCATCCAACGAGCCGTCGGTTCGGTCGTGTGTTACAAGCACCCCATCACATAGGCATAGAGTCACCACACAGTGTTCTTCAACACTCTCGTCACATGGTGCAAGTCACGGTACGCACCACCAATGTGCACTGGTTGGCCAATTCCAGCACACACGGGGCGCGCACGCGCAAGCACTAACCACCAAGCATGGGTCGCCTGAGAGGATCGATGCGAACGCATCTCTACAACTTGAAGCTCCCAGCCTGTAGTCCCGTCGTTTGCGGGCGGTCGTAGGTGTCGAAACTAGTGATATCCACAGTCGGCAAGCTCGTCCACCGGTGTTCCCAACATGTATGGTACTAACACGTGCAGCGCGAACCCGCCCTTTGCGGCCTAGTAGTAAGCGGGGATGAGACGCCAGTGTGCCAATGGACAGCACGGACGGTTCTCGGAGGGTTGTTAGGCCCGCTAGCTTACGACCACCTAATGGGTATAAGAAGCGCTATCAGCTCGGATTGGATACGACCTTAGAGGCGTTCAGGCATAATCCAGCGGACGTAGCGTCATACCATAGTCCGTTCGAACTAGTATTGAGCCAGTGGTCCGTACCTGTGGTTCCTCTCGTACTGCACAGGAATTCCGTTAAGATAGCGACAAACAATGCACACCAGTAGGGTAAAACTAACCTGTCTCACGACGGTCTAAACCCAGCTCACGTTCCCTTGAAAGGGTGAACAATCCTACGCTTGGTAAATTTTGCTTTACAATGATAGGAAGAGCCGACATCGAAGGATCAAAAAGCCACGTCGCTATGAACGCTTGGCGGCCACAAGCCAGTTATCCCTGTAGTCTGAGCGAAACCTCCGAAGTGAACGGACGTGTTTTTGGAGCGCTCCCGTGTGAATTTGCAAAAATGACGCATCAAAAGACGCGTCTCGCAGAGGCGCATCCAACAAAAATTTGAGCGAGTGTGTACGGTCGGAATAGCGGAAGTTGTATGCGGAAAACCGGAAGTGCGTTTAGGTTTTCTCATTTTTGAAGGACTACGTACAAGTAGAGTCGCGGAGTTAAGTGTCCAGAAGGCTAAGTGGGAACGACCCGCTTCGATTGAGTGGTCTGCCGTTCCGGAGAGACGATTAGTTCCGGAGTTATCTGCCTGCAAAATCCGGATTTCCATTTCCGGTTCGGTCAACAAACAAGGTTAGTACGAGTTGGACCCACAGGTGGCGCTAGTGTCGCCAGGAGAAATATTCCATAGCCCACCCCACTTGGACCATCTAGCTACAGGCGTTTTTCTGGAAATCGTGAAATATTTCACGAAATATTTCATGAAATATTTCAACCTTGAAATATTTCAAAAGAGGACAAAATTTCCTTTCTGGGGAGCTGCCGGACGCCCGGATCGGACAAGCGGTTCCGGAGATATAGGGGTCTAAAAAGTTTGATAAGTAGTTTGATAAGTGTTATCGAACTCCAACACCGACTTATCAAACTTTCGGCAAATTCTTCAAAGTGGGATATCTCGGTAACCCCTCGGGCTAGAGGGACGTCCGAGGTATCGTTGGATAGGTCTCGGAGAGGAGCATCTTTTCGTCACCCCCCCGCCCCTCCCATATACACCCCCTCCCCCTCAGGAAGGAAAAACCTCCCCACGCCAAGTAGGACATCGGTGCGGGGTATCATTCGAAAGGTCTGGAGGAGGGGCGTTGAGTCTCCACCACTCCGCCCACCTCCCACCCACCCCCCACGCAGAGCAGCAAAGAAATGGTGATCACCCGAACGTCGATGCGTGCTGCGTCGGTGGATTCGCGCGCGAAGACAGGAGCGGCCTCGGGTGTTGAACCGAGGGTGGTTGTCCAGCGACTACCAATGTCTTCCTCATCAACGGCTTCGCCTGCTGCTGTAGAGCTGAAACTCCTGCAGGAGGCTCTGCAGAGTATGGAGCGGAAATATGAGGAGATGCGGAAGCAGAACGAGAAGCTGCATGAGGAGCTAATTCGAATGTGTCAGATGTTCGAAGAGGCTAAGAAGGAGGCGCGCCTAGAGGCCATTCGGCGCGAAGAAAAGGCGGATGCGGAGATAGCGATGCTCCGTGTGGCTCACCAGCGTGATCGTGATGCGCTCAATGAGCTCATCGCGCAGGTGATTGGACATCAGCGTCCAGGAGAGGCAATCCGGCAATCCGCAAGCCCGCCAACCCCCATGCCGCGACGTCCATTGCAGATGCATGGACAACGGCAGCTGGAGGAGCAACAGTGGCAGCAGCAGCAGCAGCAGCAGCAGCAGCAGCAGCAGCAGCAGCAACATCGTGAGCAGCGGCAGCAGCAGCAGCAGCAGCAGCAACAGCGTCAGCAGAGTGCAGCGACGGCTATGGTGGTGCCGTCTTCGGACCAGGAAGGCGACTCCTGGACTGAGGTGGTGCGCCGTAAGCCGGCACGCCAACCGGCGAGAACGCAGCAGCAGCAGCAGCAGCAGTGGCCGCAGCTGCCACAACAACGGGCGAAGGTCCAGCGACAGGCGGTTGCAGGACCATCGTCACAGCAGCCCCAACAACAGCAGGGGCAACAGGCCTGGCGTAGCCAGCCTGCAACACGGCGAGGCGGAGGGCGTCAACGGCAGCGCAAAATCAAGCCGGACGCAATTGAGATTGCTCCAGCCGAGGGACAAACCTGGACCGAGGTTTACCAGGTTGTGCGTGGGGCTCCAGAGATGGTGAAATACGCAGAGGCCCTCGGAGTCGGACGACGCACCACACGCTCCCGACTCGTTATGGAGCTGAAGGAGAGCGCGAACGCTGCAGAGGTGCTGCAGTGCATCCAAGACGTGTGCGCGAAGGCGGAACTGCCGGCATCAGCACGATTGGTGACTCCCACGGTCGACATCCGGATGGACGCGGTCGACCCTTTAGCGGAGGAGACACACGTGGCGAAGGCACTCTCCGAGCTATGCCAGCACACCGTGGAGGAGACTTCGGTTCGGCTGCGACCAGCGTGGGACGGCACGAAGGTGGCGATAGCGCGGGTGACAACGAAGGCGGCAGAGGAGCTGGACGGGAAGTTTGTCAAAATCAAGTACACGTCCTGCCTGATCCGGAAGGTGGCTCCAATGCAGACGCGGCAGCAACGTTGTTACAAGTGTCTGGAGATGGGACACGTCCGGGCAGCGTGCACGAGCGAAGTCGACCGCTCGGCCAGCTGCATTCGTTGCGGGAAGCCGGATCATCAGGCGAAGAGCTGCACGGCGGAGGTGTGCTGTGCCGTGTGCAGCGGTCCGCATCCGGTCGGGCATCTGACGTGCCGACGCTAAAGGTGCTGCAGATCAACCTTGGGCGGAGCAGGACAGCTCAGGACCTGCTGATGCAGACGGCTCGCGAGATGGATGTTCAGGTGGTGCTTGCCTGTGAGCTGTATCGGCCGCCTCGAGATGATCCGCGATGGGCTGTTGATGAGGAGTTGAGCGTGGCGATCGTCGCAACGGGGGCTTACCCCATCCAGCGTCTGTGGGGAAGCGTCGTCCCGGGACTGGTGGTTGCCACGATAGCGGGAGTTACGTTCGCCAGCTGCTACGTGTCGCCCAGCAGCGGTCTTGATGACTTCGAGGAGTTTCTTGGTGCGGTGGAGGTGGCGCTGGTGGGACATACAACATCAGTCCTGGCTGGGGACTTCAACGCCTGGAACGAGGAGTGGGGGAGTGCGCGCACTACCCGGAAGGGGCAGGAGCTCCTAAGCGTGGTGGAGCAGCTGGCGCTGCAGACGCTGAACCGTGGCAACGTGCCCACCTTCAAGGGCAACGGGGTTGCACGGGAAAGCGTCATCGACGTCTCCTTCGCCAGCCAATCCATTGTGCGGCCGGACTCATGGCGCGTGCTTAACCGCTTCTCCGGCAGCGATCACGAGTACATCGAGTTTCAGGTGGAGGTTCCGGGTCAACGGAACAAGCGACGTGGCCAGCAGCACCAAAGCCAAGCAGCAGCCAGTGACGGGACAGCCAGGCATGCCGGAACTCGGTGGAAGACGACGCAGTTCGTCCGGAAGAGCTTTGACATCGCCCTCACAGTCGGCCGCTTCGGACAGGTCGACACTCCGGAGGGGCTGGTTGGCGGACTCACTCGGGCGTGCGATGAGACCATGGAGAGAGTACACGGGGCTACCTTCCACCGCAAGCCCCAGGTGTACTGGTGGTCTCCGGACATCGAGCGCTTGAGGGAAGAGTGCGAAGCAGCGGAGGCAGCCCATCGCCGGGCTCAACCGTCGGAGCGTGCTGCGACGTCTGCCGGACTGCAGGACTGTCGTCGTTTGCTGCAGGCCAGTATCCAGAACAGCAAGGAGAGCAGCCTTCAAGAGCTGATTGACGGCGTCGAGGCTGAGGTGTTCGGTCTTGGGTACAAGGTTGTGCGAGCGAAGCTTCGCGGCCGGGCGCCACCGGAAACGGACCGCGCTGTTCTTGGTCCGATCGTCGACGCCTTGTTCCCGGAGCATCCAGCGTTCGAGTGGCCGGACATCGAAGCGAGCACCGCCTCACAAGTCGCTCTGAGGCCGGTCACGAGCTCGGAGGTCCTGCTACTGGCTGAGCGGATGGCGTCGTCCAAGGCGCCAGGGTTGGACGGCATCCCGAACACTGCGGTAAAAGCAGCGATGCGGAAGCACCCGGAGGTCTTCGTGGACGTGTACAACCAGCTGCTCGAGCGAGGCGAGTTTCCTGCGTCGTGGAAGGAGGCTCGACTTGTGCTGATCGCGAAGCCGGGCAAGCAGCCGGGCGACCCGTCATCAAATCGTCCGCTGCTCATGCTGGGAGCAGTCGCCAAGGGGTTCGAGCGGGTGATCCTGGATCGACTGAACGACCACTTGGAGAACAGCGATGCTCCGCGACTGTCGCCAAGGCAGTACGGGTTCCGGCGCGGCCGTTCCACGATACAGGCCATCGAACGTGTGATCGAGAGGGGGCAGCACGCGAGGACGTTCCATCGCACCAACCAGCGGGATCCTCGATGTCTGGTGGTGGCAGCACTGGATGTCAGGAATGCCTTCAACTCCGCCAGTTGGGAGGCGATCGCGGCTGCCCTGCAGAAGCTGCAAGTTCCGGTAGCCCTCCAGAGAATGTTGCGCAGCTACTTCTCTGAGAGGAGGCTGGTGTATGAAACCAGCGAGGGACCAGTGCGGCGAACGGTCACGGCGGGCGTTCCACAGGGCTCAATCCTGGGCCCGACTCTGTGGAACGCCATGTACGACGGCGTGCTTCGGCTGGCGCTACCTGAGGGCGCTGAGGTGATCGGTTTTGCTGACGACGTCGTGGTGCTGGCGAGCGGGACGACACCGGAGGCGGCAACGCGGTTAGCTGAAACGGCGATTGGAATGATCAGCTCGTGGATGGCGCAACACCACCTGGAGCTTGCTCCGGCCAAGACCGAGCTGGTCATTGTTTCCACAATGCGGAGAGAACGCACCCGCGTTCCAGTGACGATCGACGGAGTGGAGAAGATGCCGACCCGCACGCTCAAGTACCTCGGGGTCATTCTTGAGGATCACTTGTCGTGGAGGCCACACGTTGAGCAGGCCACGTCGAAGGCGCTCCGTGTGGCGCAGGCCATCTCCAGGCTGCTTCGTAACCATGGCGGTCCTAAGTGTGCGAAGCGACGGTTGCTGTCATCGGTAGTGGACTCTACTCTCCGCTACGCTGCGCCGATTTGGCATGAAGCGGTCCAGCTTCGGGCGTGTCGCAGGCAGCTGAACCGGGTGCAGGGCCTTTACGCACGGCCGGTGGCCCGCACTTTCGTTACGGTGAGGAACGAGGTGGCAACGGTCCTTGCCAGCGTCATCCCCATCGTGCTGCAGGTGACGGAGGACGCTCGTTGTTACCAGCGACATCAGGCGACGGGAGCGAGTTTGCGGGAGCTGCGCATCGAGGAACGCGTTAATACAATCGCCGAGTGGCAGCGGCAGTGGGACCAGCTGGAACCAGAAAGCCGCTACACACGGTGGGCACACCGAGTTATCCCGGACTTGGCGGCATGGAAGAACCGGCGGCACGGAGAGATGACCTTCCATCTCGCGCAAATTCTCTCCGGCCACGGTTTCTTTCATGAATACCTGCATACCAAACATCTGGCGCCATCCGCTGACTGTGTCAGGTGCCCGGGAGTTGTGGAGAGTGCTGAGCATGCGTTTTTTGACTGCCCGAGGTTCGCAGATGTTCGACAAGCATTGCTCGGCGAGGATGATGCAGTTGTTGTGACGCCGGAAACTCTCGTGGAGTTTATGTTGAGCAGTCCGGCGAGATGGAGCAGCGTTTGCGAAGCGGCGCGTAACATCACCACATCTCTGCAGCAGGATTGGTACGTCGAGCGTGCCACCAGCGCCAATGCAGAGATGGTAGCCGCAACGCAGCGTTTGGACGAGGCCCACAACACCACGCGGGCAGCTCGGAACGAGCGACGGAACGAGGCTCGCAGGCAGCTTACGCTTGAACGGCAGGCGGCAAGGCCACCTCCGATGCATCCGGATGGCCGGCCGTACACGGAGGAGGAGTTGGTCCTGCGCGAACA
>NW_026045075.1:45000-46880 GCF_943734845.2 Anopheles funestus | reverse complement strand
AACACCAGACACTTAGAACGCTTGCGCGGAAAGCAAACTCGATCGTTGTACACTTTGATGGGCAACCATCACTGTGTCTCCGTGCCGTGCTAGATCTCCCCTAGCCGTAAGGCACTTTGAACGCCCCTTCGACGACGAGTTACAAGAGTGTGGTATGTGTCATAATCTGGTGAAGCTTTCTGCATGTGATGTGCCTTGTGTGGATCCGTGGCCATTGCATTGTGTCTGGTGTGTAGGTACCCAGACACTTAAGCAAACTCGATCGTTGTACACTGTGATGGGCGAGCATCACTGTGTCTCCGTGCCGTGTAAGAGCTCCCCTGGCCATCAGGCACTTGAAAGGTCCTTCGACGACGAGTTACAATAGTGGTGTGTTAGATACGTCAGGTGATGGTATCTACTGTTGTGCAATACGTATCCGGCCACGGCACGGAACGAACGGGAACTGTGGTGCAGACATACAAAGAGTTAAGGCCTATTAGTCATTAACTCTAAGGACGGGGCCATGGGGCGGTACGCAAAGGATACGGATGAGCGAGTATGCAGGCCCAATACTCAATAGCTCGATCCGATCCAAGCACATGAGTTGACTGCGGCGCCAGGTTAACCAATGTGCTAGATTCTATTTGGCCAGTAGAATCTTGTGTCTTATGCGATTTGATACCAAGACACCAGAACGAAAGTTAGTTGAAGAGTTATTAAACTCTTATGAAGTATGGTTGTGCAATCACAACTTATGACTTTAACCTATAAAGTGGATATGGACTTGCAATTATAACATGGAATCTCTACACACCCCATGAGCTCGATCCAATCCACGCACACGAGTTGCCTGAGTAGCGACAGGTATACCGATGTGCAATACGTATCCGGCCACGGCACGGAACGAACGGGAACTGTGGTGCAGACATACAAAGAGTTAAGCCTATTAGTCATTAACTCTAAGGACGGGGCCATGGGGCGGTACGCAAAGGATACGGATGAGCGAGTATGCAGGCCCAATACTCAATAGCTCGATCCGATCCAAGCACATGAGTTGACTGCGGCGCCAGGTTAACCAATGTGCTAGATTCTATTTGGCCAGTAGAATCTTGTGTCTTATGCGATTTGATACCAAGACACCAGAACGAAAGTTAGTTGAAGAGTTATTAAACTCTTATGAAGTATGGTTGTGCAATCACAACTTATGACTTTAACCTATAAAGTGGATATGGACTTGCAATTATAACATGGAATCTCTACACACCCCATGAGCTCGATCCAATCCACGCACACGAGTTGCCTGAGTAGCGACAGGTATACCGATGTGCAATACGTATCCGGCCACGGCACGGAACGAACGGGAACTGTGGTGCAGACATACAAAGAGTTAAGCCTACTAGTCATTAACTCTAAGGACGGGGCCATGGGGCGGTACGCAAAGGATACGGATGAGCGAGTATGCAGGCCCAATACTCAATAGCTCGATCCGATCCAAGCACATGAGTTGACTGCGGCGCCAGGTTAACCAATGTGCTAGATTCTATTTGGCCAGTAGAATCTTGTGTCTTATGCGATTTGATACCAAGACACCAGAACGAAAGTTAGTTGAAGAGTTATTAAACTCTTATGAAGTATGGTTGTGCAATCACAACTTATGACTTTAACCTATAAAGTGGATATGGACTATCAATTATAACATGGGGCACACACCATGTTCTCGATCCAATCCACGCACACGAGTTGCCTGAGTAGCGACAGGTATACCGATGTGCAATACGTATCCGGCCATAGGCACGGAACGAACAGGAACTGTGGTGCAGACATACAAGGGCCATGGGGCGGTACGCAAAGGATACGGATGAGCGAGTATGCAGGCCCATACTCAATAGCTCGATCCG
>NW_026045075.1:22500-37500 GCF_943734845.2 Anopheles funestus | reverse complement strand
ATGGCCATCGATTTAAGGTGATTTTCCAATAAGAAAATGCTTCCTATTTTGAATTTTTTCGAATATTTCCTAAACTAAGCGTCGGAGCACATGGCCGTGGAGGAACTTTTGGTAGCTTTTGGCAAGGGCTATCGGATGAAATAATGCGAAAGGCCATCGGAGCGATATTGGATAAATGCGGGCCCATAAACGTACCTAAGAAGTGAAAATTGGTACCTTGCACGCAGGATGCAAGAAATGCTTGAGTGTTAACCATCATCGGTACCAAGTACCTAGGTTATATCGAGTGCGTAGATGGAAGTCGGTACCAAAGGGAAACCTTCCTAGGCTAGGTGCACGCAAGTGAGTATGGATCGATCAGTAGAAAGATGGGAAGCCATAGGAAACCTTCCTAGGCTAGGTGCACGCAAGTGAGTATGGATCGATCAGTAGAAAGTGGGAAGCCCAAGGAAACCTTCCTAGGCTAGGTGCACGCAAGTGAGTATGGATCGATCAGTAGAAAGATGGGAAGCCATAGGAAACCTTCCTAGGCTAGGTGCACGCAAGTGAGTATGGATCGATCAGTAGAAAGATGGGAAGCCATAGGAAACCTTCCTAGGCTAGGTGCACGCAAGTGAGTATGGATCGATCAGTAGAAAGATGGGAAGCCATAGGAAACCTTCCTAGGCTAGGTGCACGCAAGTGAGTATGGATCGATCAGTAGAAAGTGGGAAGCCCATTACCAAATGCCCTAGTGAAGACCGTAAACGAATATCATGAACCGATAAGGAGCACCAAATGCCCTAGTGAAGACCGTAAACGAATATCATGAACCGATAAGGAGCACCAAATGCCCTAGTGAAGACCGTAAACGAATATCATGAACCGATAAGAAGCACCAAATGCCCTAGTGAAGACCGTAAACGAATATCATGAACCGAGAAGTAGCAACGAATGCCTGAAAAAGTACCAAGTCCTCGGTATAGAGTAACGAGAGTTAACCGCCGTGATGTATGCAATGTGGGCAGCCATTGCATGGGTTCTGGACTTGGTTCGCGAATAACTTTTTTGCTAGACATCGGACAAAGTTGACGTGGAAGAACGAAATGTAGCATTTGATGCCACCTATCCAAAACTTTTTCAAGATTGAAGATCCGATCGATACAGCCTGAGTTATAGGCAAAAGTTGGTGCAAAAACGAGCATTTTTAATGGTGAAAAATCGGTACTCCTCGAATAGCTCCTGTTGGAAGCATCGGACCACATGGTCGTGGAGGAACATATTGTAGCGCGCGGTGTCAAGTATCGACACCCAAAACCGCATGTCCGATGGACGGAAAATGACCAAGTTATAGTGAAAACTTGGTTGCACCAAATTCCCGAAGAAGTGCAACGAGAAGGTGAATGCGATGGTTGTTCGTCGAATAGCTCCGGCCACAGACATGGTAGCGATTAGTGGTGCATGGAAGAAATCTAGCCACAAGTGCCATCTACCCATGGCCAGAAGAAAGTGTGGCCATATCTTGGATACCGGCGGAGCTATGGGGCAAATATGGGCCAAAAATGGTGCAAGTTGGACCAAAAATCCGAAAAAGTACCTAGGTAAATGCGATGGTTGTTCGTCGAATAGCTCCGGCCACAGACATGGTAGCGATTAGTGGTGCATGGAAGAAATCTAGCCACAAGTGCCATCTAGCCATGGCCAGAAGAAAGTGTGGCCATATCTTGGATACCGGCGGAGCTATGGGGCAAATATGGGCCAAAAATGGTGCAAGTTGGACCAAAAATCCGAAAAAGTACCTAGGTAAATGCGATGGTTGTTCGTCGAATAGCTCCGGCCAGAGACATGGTAGCGATTAGTGGTGCATGGAAGAAATCTAGCCACAAGTGCCATCTACCCATGGCCAGAACAAAGTGTGGCCATATCTTGGATACCGGCGGAGCTATGGGGCAAATACGGGCCAACAATGGTGCCAGGTGGACCAAAAATCCGACCAAGTGCGCGAGGCGCTTTCGTGAATAGCTCCGGCCACAGACATGGTAGCGATTAGTGGTGCATGGAAGAAATCTAGCCACAAGTGCCATCTAGCCATGGCCAGAAGAAAGTGTGGCCATATCTTGGATACCGGCGGAGCTATGGGGCAAATATGGGCCAAAAATGGTGCAAGTTGGACCAAAAATCCGAAAAAGTACCTAGGTAAATGCGATGGTTGTTCGTCGAATAGCTCCGGCCACAGACATGGTAGCGATTAGTGGTGCATGGAAGAAATCTAGCCACAAGTGCCATCTACCCATGGCCAGAAGAAAGTGTGGCGCTATCTTGGATACCGGCGGAGCTATGGGGCAAATATGGGCCAAAAATGGTGAAGTTGGACCAAAAATCCGACCAAGTGCGCGAGGCGCTTTCGTGAATAGCTCCGGCCACAGACATGGTAGCGATTAGTGGTGCATGGAAGAAATCTAGCCACAAGTGCCATCTAGCCATGGCCAGAAGAAAGTGTGGCCATATCTTGGATACCGGCGGAGCTATGGGGCAAATATGGGCCAAAAATGGTGCAAGTTGGACCAAAAATCCGAAAAAGTACCTAGGTAAATGCGATGGTTGTTCGTCGAATAGCTCCGGCCACAGACATGGTAGCGATTAGTGGTGCATGGAAGAAATCTAGCCACAAGTGCCATCTACCCATGGTCAGAAGAAAGTGTGGCGCTATCTTGGATACCGGCGGAGCTATGGGGCAAATATGGGCCAAAAATGGTGAAGTTGGACCAAAAATCCGACCAAGTGCGCGAGGCGCTTTCGTGAATAGCTCCGGCCACAGACATGGTAGCGATTAGTGGTGCATGGAAGAAATCTAGCCACAAGTGCCATCTACCCATGGCCAGAAGAAAGTGTGGCCATATCTTGGATACCGGCGGAGCTATGGGGCAAATATGGGCCAAAAATGGGTAAAATTGTACGGTCCAAAGCCAAGGGTAAATTTTTTTATTCCTCTAATAACTTCTAGCACAGACATTGAATCGGTTGGTGATGTATGGATGAAATGTAGCAAACAGTTGGAACTACCCATAAAATCTTAAAGATTGACGATCCAATGTATAGAACCGGAGTAATGTGCGATACTTGGTGAAAAATCGAGTGAAAAATTAGCTATAAACTGTTTTTGGCCCATAACTCGAATACTAGACATCGGAAGGGGGGGTCGTAGAACGATTTTTTGTTGCCCTATCGATTCCCTATCGAACGAGCAAAAGTTGTTTTTTTGACCAAAAAGGACCCCTACTCTAGTAAAATTGGCCTGATTTTACTAGTCCCCGGTACCCGTACAGGCAAAATGAGCAAAATGCTCAAGTATGAATGGTTTTTGGCTAATAACTCGAATACTAGACGTCGCAGGGGGGTGTCGTGGAACAATTTTTGGTAGCCCTTGAAATTATCTATCGAATGACATATACTTGATTTTTGGCCAAAAAGTTCCCTAGACTAGTAAAAATCGCATCATTTTACTAGAGTCGGGTACCCTGGACGAAAAACCGCTATAGTTGCGGTTTTTGGCTAATAACTCTAATACTAGACGTCGGAGGGGGGTGTCGTGGAACAATTTTTGGTAGCCCTTGAAATTATCTATCGAATGACATATACTTGATTTTTGGCCAAAAAGTTCCCTAGACTAGTAAAAATCGCATCATTTTACTAGAGTCGGGTACCCTGGACGAAAAACCGCTTAAGTTGCGGTTTTTGGCTAATAACTCGAATACTAGACGTCGCAGGGGGGTGTCGTGGAACAATTTTTGGTAGCCCTTGAAATTATCTATCGAATGACATATACTTGATTTTTGGCCAAAAAGTTCCCTAGACTAGTAAAAATCGCATCATTTTACTAGAGTCGGGTACCCTGGACGAAAAACCGCTTAAGTTGCGGTTTTTGGCTAATAACTCGAATACTAGACGTCGCAGGGGGGTGTCGTGGAACAATTTTTGGTAGCCCTTGAAATTATCTATCGAATGACATATACTTGATTTTTGGCCAAAAAGTTCCCTAGACTAGTAAAAATCGCATCATTTTACTAGAGTCGGGTACCCTGGACGAAAAACCGCTTAAGTTGCGGTTTTTGGCTAATAACTCGAATACTAGACGTCGCAGGGGGGTGTCGTGGAACAATTTTTGGTAGCCCTTGAAATTATCTATCGAATGACATATACTTGATTTTTTGACCAAAAAGTTCCTAGACTAGTAAAAATCGCATCATTTTACTAGAGTCGAGTACCCTGTACGAAAAACCGCTATAGTTGCGGTTTTTGGCCAATAACTCGAATACTAGACGTCGGAGGGGGGTGCCGTAGAACAATTTTTTGTAGCCCTTGAAATTACCTTTCGAATGATATATAGTGGTTTTTTGGTCAAACAGTGACCCCGAGACTAGTAACCCTCCATACACAAAACCGCCTAAAAAGTTTTGGTTTTGCAAAATTTTGAAAAGTGCGTCAAAAAAATTTTTTCAAAAAGTACCAAATCGTGATCAGAACTCACTATAGACCATAAAAAGTGAAATCCGATGGTCATTTGCAACACTTGGTCAATCGAGAAAAATTTCACTTTTTTACTAGAGTCGGGTACCCTGAACGAAAAATCGCTCAAGTGATGGTTTTTGGCCAATAACTCGAATACTAGACGTCGGAGGGGGGTGCCGTAGAACAATTTTTTGTAGCCCTTGAAATTACCTTTCGAATGATATATAGTGGTTTTTTGGTCAAACAGTGACCCCGAGACTAGTAACCCTCCATACACAAAACCGCCTACAAAAACTTTGTTTTGAAAAATTTTGAAAAGTTCAAAAAAATTTTTTTTTCAAAAACTACTAAAACGTGATAAGAACTTACTATAGACCATGAAAAGTGATATCCGATGATAATTTGCAAAAGTTGGTAACTAGTAAAAAATTTCACTTTTTTACTAGAGTCGGTGCAACGAGAAAAAAAAAAGTCCGTGATGGAGAAAAATGGCACGTTTTCCACGCCTGTACGCTTTCGTTTACTATATAGGGGGTAGGTGAGCCAGAAGCATGAATTTGACTGAGTACGTATCTTTATGAATTGGGCCCTTCTAAATCGATTGAGACTACCCCCAGGACGATCGGACGACTGCTTCTGGCTCAAAATGTGGTTTTTAGATTTTGATCGTCAATTATGAGAGAAAAAATCGATTAGAAGTAAAGATACGAAATGCTTGGTCTAAGTTGGGAAACGACTTCGGATATTTGTTGGACGTTGTCGTAGAAGGTCCGAGGACCAAGGAAAAGTGATTTCCAAGTGGATTTATGCACTATTAGTCGATGGTAAGATGTGAAATTAGTAGAACTTACCATACAGTTTGCGAAGTTGAAGCAATCGGTTGGTGAATATGGTACTGTCTGTCCAATTTGGTGGTTCGGAATGAGTGAAACGATGTTGATGATGGATAGACGTTCCGATTGCCCCCGATCGGGGAACATATAGTGGTCTTTAAGGTCCAAGTACCTATGTTTTGGTAAGCAGAACTGAGAGTTAAAGGATGAAAGTCGGCCATTCCTAATATCATCCTATCGGTGGTTCGCGAGTTGTTTGAGGACCGGAGCAGCTCGCGATGAAACGGTCCTAGGGTATTGGTTATCCATCCAAGGAAGAGTAAATGCGATCCTAGATGTGTGTCGTTGGCCGTTCTACCGGTATCGCCTATCGATGAGATATCGACGGGCATGCCTTACTCGAAAGTTGAATTCTAGGATCGATGGTCAAACAGACCTATGAGCGATAAACCAAACTGAACACGTATTGATGTCGGCTTTTCCTATCATTTGATGCCGCAGGTTGTTTAGGGACCGGAGCAACTTGCGGCCGAGACGGTCCCCGGGGGTTTCTTTCTCCAAGGAGTGGAAACTATTAAGCAAGAGTTGTAGCAAGATACGATCCTCTGATGTGTCGTTGGCCGTTCATGCGGTATCGCCTGTCGATGAGATATCGATGGGCATGCCTTACTCTACCGACCTTCTAATTGAGAGTATTAATCAGGGATCGATGGTCAAACAGACCTATGAGCGATAAACCAAACTGAACACGTATTGATGTCGGCATTTCCTATCATTTGTCGCAGGTTGTTTAGGGACCGGAGCAGCTTGCGACCGAGACGGTCCCCGGGGGTTTCTTTCTCCAAGGAGAAGAAACGATTAAGCAAAAGTTGTAGCAAGATACGATCCTCTGATGTGTCGTTGGCCGTTCAAGCGGTATCGCCTGTCGATGAGATATCGATGGGCATGCCTTACTCTCCCGACTGGATTACTGAGAGTTTAATCAGGGATCGATGGTCAAACAGACCAATGAGCGATAAACCAAACTGAACACATATTGATGTCGGCATTTCCTATCATTTGTCGCAGGTTGTTTAGGGACCGGAGCAGCTTGCGACCGAGACGGTCCCCGGGGGTTTCTTTCTCTAAGGAGTGGAAACGATTAAGCAAAAGTCGTAGCAATAATCGATCACCTGATGTGTCGTTGGCCGTTCTTGCGGTATCGCCTGTCGATGAGATATCGATGGGCATGCCTTACTCTCCTGACTGTTTAATTGAGAGTTATAATCAGGGATCGATGGTCAAAAAGACCTATGAGCGATAAACCAAACTGAACACGTATTGATGTCGGCATTTCCTATCATTTGTCGCAGGTTGTTTGGGGACCGGAGCAGCTTGCGACCGAGACGGTCCCTTCCCGAAAGATGGTGAACCGAGTCGTCTGGCGTAAAAACCGGACGACTCGAAAGGGCTTGACCCTTTCAAGTGAGCGATAATCACATTCTACGCTCAGTTCGACAGCTACAAGGCAATCACTCGCTATGTTCAGAGCTAATACATGCAACATGCCGGCATTGTTTCCACCGACGCATGGATTCAAGACTGGTGCACTTATTAGTTAAACCGTTCGCCTCCGGGTGTTTCGAGTTCAAGTCTGGATGAGGATTGATCTTGCTGGTAATAGCTTGAGCCCCTGAATAAGGGGTCGAAGCGTACATCTTGAGACCATGTACAACATATTACCAAATCGGCACCATGGGTTCGGGTGCAAGTGATGTAACCGTGAAAGATGTTGAGCAGCCCAACATCGGTTTACACACGCATAATAGGAAGGCAGCGCTGTCGACTGGTCAGTCGTGTAAGAAGTGTGCATTATCGATCACAAATATATTGGTGATCTGTAGGTTGCGCATACACCATGCCCGGTGTAAAGTGCCGTGGTCCCCCCCGGGGGGCTGCATCAAACCGTTCGCCACGCGAACTACCCAATGGAACGAACTCGATGCATTTAATAAGAAGAAGAGATGATAATGAAACACGGTCGATTTAAGAGTTGAAAACGTTGAAATGCCTATAAGCAAGTCTTAAGTTGGTGGTGACCGTTACGCCCCAACAAATTGGTGCCTTACCCTACACCAAAGAGCCATTCAACATGGTTCAAGTGAGCGATAATCACGCTCTACGCTCAGTATGACAGCTGCAAGGCAATCACTCGCTAAGTTCAGAGCTAATACATGCAACACGCCGGCATTGTTTCCACCGACGCATGGATTCAAGACTGGTGCACTTATTAGTTAAACCGTTCGCCTCCGGGTGTTTCGAGTTCAAGTCTGGATGAGGATTGTTCTTGCTGGTAATAGCTTGAGCCCCTGAATAAGGGGCCGAAGCGTACATCTTGAGTAAATGTACAACATATTACCAAATCGGCACCGTGGGTTCTGGTGCAAGTGATGTAACCGTGAAAGATGTTGAGCAGCCCAACATCGGTTTACACACGCATAATAGGAAGGCAGCGCTGTCGACTGGTCAGTCGTGTAAGAAGTGTGCATTATCGATCTCCAATATATGAGCTCAGTATGACAGCCCAATTGGTAATCCTCGGGACCTCCAGAAAGGAAGCTGGATGAGGATTACCAAATCGAAAGTTGATAAGTGTAGTGGTACCACTTAGTCAACTTGTATCCCGAAAGATGGTGAACCGAGTCGTCTGGCGTAAAAACCGGACGACTCGAAAGGGCTTGACCCTTTCAAGTGAGCGATAATCACATTCTACGCTCAGTTCGACAGCTACAAGGCAATCACTCGCTAAGTTCAGAGCTAATACATGCAACACGCCGGCATTGTTTCCACCGACGCATGGATTCAAGACTGGTGCACTTATTAGTTAAACCGTTCGCCTCCGGGTGTTTCGAGTTCAAGTCTGGATGAGGATTGATCTTGCTGGTAATAGCTTGAGCCCCTGAATAAGGGGTCGAAGCGTACATCTTGAGACCATGTACAACATATTACCAAATCGGCACCATGGGTTCGGGTGCAAGTGATGTAACCGTGAAAGATGTTGAGCAGCCCAACATCGGTTTACACACGCATAATAGGAAGGCAGCGCTGTCGACTGGTCAGTCGTGTAAGAAGTGTGCATTATCGATCACAAATATATTGGTGATCTGTAGGTTGCGCATACACCATGCCCGGTGTAAAGTGCCGTGGTCCCCCCCGGGGGGCTGCATCAAACCGTTCGCCACGCGAACTACCCAATGGAACGAACTCGATGCATTTAATAAGAAGAAGAGATGATAATGAAACACGGTCGATTTAAGAGTTGAAAACGTTGAAATGCCTATAAGCAAGTCTTAAGTTGGTGGTGACCGTTACGCCCCAACAAATTGGTGCCTTACCCTACACCAAAGAGCCATTCAACATGGTTCAAGTGAGCGATAATCACATTCTACGCTCAGTTCGACAGCTGCAAGGCAATCACTCGCTAAGTTCAGAGCTAATACATGCAACATGCCGGCATTGTTTCCACCGACGCATGGATTCAAGACTGGTGCACTTATTAGTTAAACCGTTCGCCTCCGGGTGTTTCGAGTTCAAGTCTGGATGAGGATTGTTCTTGCTGGTAATAGCTTGAGCCCCTGAATAAGGGGCCGAAGCGTACATCTTGAGTAAATGTACAACATATTACCAAATCGGCACCGTGGGTTCTGGTGCAAGTGATGTAACCGTGAAAGATGTTGAGCAGCCCAACATCGGTTTACACACGCATAATAGGAAGGCAGCGCTGTCGACTGGTCAGTCGTGTAAGAAGTGTGCATTATCGATCTCCAATATATGAGCTCAGTATGACAGCCCAATTGGTAATCCTCGGGACCTCCAGAAAGGAAGCTGGATGAGGATTACCAAATCGAAAGTTGATAAGTGTAGTGGTACCACTTAGTCAACTTGTATCCCGAAAGATGGTGAACCGAGTCGTCTGGCGTAAAAACCGGACGACTCGAAAGGGCTTGACCCTTTCAAGTGAGCGATAATCACATTCTACGCTCAGTTCGACAGCTACAAGGCAATCACTCGCTATGTTCAGAGCTAATACATGCAACATGCCGGCATTGTTTCCACCGACGCATGGATTCAAGACTGGTGCACTTATTAGTTAAACCGTTCGCCTCCGGGTGTTTCGAGTTCAAGTCTGGATGAGGATTGATCTTGCTGGTAATAGCTTGAGCCCCTGAATAAGGGGTCGAAGCGTACATCTTGAGACCATGTACAACATATTACCAAATCGGCACCATGGGTTCGGGTGCAAGTGATGTAACCGTGAAAGATGTTGAGCAGCCCAACATCGGTTTACACACGCATAATAGGAAGGCAGCGCTGTCGACTGGTCAGTCGTGTAAGAAGTGTGCATTATCGATCACAAATATATTGGTGATCTGTAGGTTGCGCATACACCATGCCCGGTGTAAAGTGCCGTGGTCCCCCCCGGGGGGCTGCATCAAACCGTTCGCCACGCGAACTACCCAATGGAACGAACTCTATGCATTTAATAAGAAGAAGAGATGATAATGAAACACGGTCGATTTAAGAGTTGAAAACGTTGAAATACCTATAAGCAAGTCTTAAGTTGGTGGTGACCGTTACGCCCCAACAAATTGGTGCCTTACCCTACACCAAAGAGCCATTCAACATGGTTCAAGTGAGCGATAATCACGCTCTACGCTCAGTATGACAGCTGCAAGGCAATCACTCGCTAAGTTCAGAGCTAATACATGCAACACGCCGGCATTGTTTCCACCGACGCATGGATTCAAGACTGGTGCACTTATTAGTTAAACCGTTCGCCTGCGGGTGTTTCGAGTTCAAGTCTGGATGAGGATTGTTCTTGCTGGTAATAGCTTGAGCCCCTGAATAAGGGGCCGAAGCGTACATCTTGAGAGTAAATGTACAACATATTACCAAATCGGCACCGTGGGTTCTGGTGCAAGTGATGTAACCATGAAAGATGTTGAGCAGCCCAACATCGGTTTACACACGCATAAGGGGTTTATTGTTATCTGTAGGTTGCGCATACACCATACCCGGTGTAAAGTGCCGTGGTCCCCCAGGGGGCTGCATCAAAACGTTCGCCATGCGAACTACCCAATGGAACGAACTCGATGTATTGAAAGAGATGAACAATTAATAGCGAGAATAGGGGCCCGGAAGCAATTCCGCGGCCCTACGGTCGATTCAAGAGTTGAAACGTTGTACAATCGTGGATAGCACCTAGTGCTAATATGGTGAGAGATAATGTGTGAGGAAATTTAGTTTCCTAAAGTTTAGTTAGTGGTTTCCGTTGTGCCCTAACAAACTTAAAGTTGGTGGTGACCGTTACACCCCAACAAATTGGTGCCTTACCCAACACCAAAGAGCCATTCCATATGGTTCTAGAGAGAGAGAGTTGTGTGGAAATTTATTTCCCACTAAGCGAGTGTGTGTCTGTAGTGGAACGAATTCTGGTTGATCCTACCAGTAATATACGCTTGTCTCAAAGGTTAAGCCATGCATGTCTAAGTACAAACATAAATGAATGTGAAACCGCATAAGGCTCAGTATAACAGCTATAATTCACAAGATCATCCTACCACTAGTTACTTGGATAACTGTGGAAAATCCAGAGCTAATACATGCAACATGCCGGGACTGTTGCCCTCGCGGGTAGCTGAACTGGTGCACTTATTAGTTAAACCAATCGCCTCCGGGCGGCTTGAGTTGAAGTCTGGATAAGGACGCAGATCGTATGGTCGCTTGTCGACTGACGACAGATCTTTCAAATGTCTGCCCTATCAACTATTGATGGTAGTGTAGAGGACTACCATGGTTGCGACGGGTAACGGGGAATCAGGGTTCGATTCCGGAGAGGGAGCCTGAGAAATGGCTACCACATCCAAGGAAGGCAGCAGGCGCGTAAATTACCCAATCCCAGTACGGGGAGGTAGTGACGAGAAATAACAATATGGACCTCTCTAACGATGGTCCATAATTGGAATGAGTTGAGTATAAATCCTTCAACAAGGATCAAGTGGAGGGCAAGTCTGGTGCCAGCAGCCGCGGTAATTCCAGCTCCACTAGCGTATATTAAAGTTGTTGCGGTTAAAACGTTCGAAGTTGATTGCCCGTCCAGACACGTGACCGCCACGGGCGCCCGGTTACACGCCGGGGCCGTTCGTGCGCGCGCTCACGGCTGCGACTCACAATGGTGTACTTGGGCGTTACTCTGTGAACGAGTACCGTGCTACCGGTTAACTCCGGCACGGGCTCCTCATGGTGCTCAAGATACTCACATTTACCTTGAACAAATTAGAGTGCTCAAAGCAGGCTAAGACAAAGCGTCCGGCCCCCCCGTGGGGTTGGCGTTGGCCGAGAATAATCTTGCATGGAATAATGGAATATGACCTCGGTTTATACGATTTCGTTGGTTTGTCAGAAACCTAGAGGTAATGATTAACAGAAGTAGTTGGGGGCATTGGTATTACGGCGCGAGAGGTGAAATTCGTAGACCGTCGTAGGACCAACTGAAGCGAAAGCGTTTGCCATGGATGCTTTCTTTAATCAAGAACGAAAGTTAGAGGATCGAAGGCGATTAGATACCGCCCTAGTTCTAACCGTAAACGATGCCAATTAGCAATTGGGAGACGCTACCCCTATTCGGTGCTCTCAGTCGCTTCCGGGAAACCAAAATCGGGTTCCGGGGGAAGTATGGTTGCAAAGTTGAAACTTAAAGGAATTGACGGAAGGGCACCACAAGAAGTGGAGCTTGCGGCTTAATTTGACTCAACACGGGAAAATTTACCAGGTCCAAACTTATCGAGGTAAGACAGATTGATAGCTCTTTCTCAAATTTAAGGGTAGTGGTGCATGGCCGTTCTTAGTTCGTGGAATGATTTGTCTGGTTAATTCCGATAACGAACGTGACTCAAACATGCTAACTAGAACGCTGTCAGCAGTGCGCCTCCGGGCGCACCTGACGTTACAGCCGGGCGGCGCCTTCACGGGCGGTCGTCGGCTACGTTTGCCCTGCTTAGCGGGACAACTTGTGTTTAGCAAGCTGAGAATGAGCGATAACAGGTCCGTGATGCCCTTAGATGTTCTGGGCTGCACGCGTGCTACAATGTGGGTCGCAGCGTGTTCTCGCCAATAGGCGCCCCCATTCCGAGAGGAACGGGAAATCACTAAAATGCCCATCTAGTCGGGATTGGGGACTGCAACGGTCCCCATGAACCTGGAATTTCTAGTAAGCACTAGTCATTAGCTAGTGCTGATTACGTCCCTGCCCTTTGTACACACCGCCCGTCGCTACTACCGATGGATTATTTAGTGAGGTTTCTGGAGGCTTACCTTCCGCGGTTCCTTCGTGAGCTGCAGCTGGCATGGCTGAAGTTGACCGAACTTGATGATTTAGAGGAAGTAAAAGTCGTAACAAGGTTTCCGTAGGTGAACCTGCGGAAGGATCATTACTGATGATCGTCCGCGAGTGACCAACCATGAGCTGCCTTCGGTGTAGCTCGGTCGCTCGCTTGCTATGTGTCAGAATTTGTTGAAAGCCAACTCGTTCGTTGTACACTTTGATGGGTGACCATCACTGTGTCTCCGTGCCGAGCTAGATCTCCCCTAGCCGTAAGGCACTTGAACGCCCCTTCGACGACGAGTTGCATGTGTGTGGTATGTGTCAGAATCTGGTGAAGCTTTCTGCATGTGATGTGCCTTGTGTGGATCCGTGGCCATTGCATTGTGTCTGGTGCTTAGATACCCAGACACTTAGAACGCTTGCGCGGAAAGCAAACTCGATCGTTGTACACTTTGATGGGTGACCATCACTGTGTCTCCGTGCCGTGCTAGATCCCCCCTAGCCGTAAGGCACTTTGAACGCCCCTTCGACGACGAGTTACAAGAGTGTGGTATGTGTCAGAATCTGGTGAAGCTTTCTGCATGTGATGTGCCTTGTGTGGATCCGTGGCCATTGCATTGTGTCTGGTGTGTAGGTACCCAGACACTTAGAACGCTTGCGCGGAAAGCAAACTCGATCGTTGTACACTTTGATGGGCAACCATCACTGTGTCTCCGTGCCGTGCTAGATCTCCCCTAGCCGTAAGGCACTTTGAACGCCCCTTCGACGACGAGTTACAAGAGTGTGGTATGTGTCATAATCTGGTGAAGCTTTCTGCATGTGATGTGCCTTGTGTGGATCCGTGGCCATTGCATTGTGTCTGGTGTGTAGGTACCCAGACACTTAAGCAAACTCGATCGTTGTACACTGTGATGGGCGAGCATCACTGTGTCTCCGTGCCGTGTAAGAGCTCCCCTGGCCATCAGGCACTTGAAAGGTCCTTCGACGACGAGTTACAATAGTGGTGTGTTAGATACGTCAGGTGATGGTATCTACTGTTGTGCAATACGTATCCGGCCACGGCACGGAACGAACGGGAACTGTGGTGCAGACATACAAAGAGTTAAGCCTATTAGTCATTAACTCTAAGGACGGGGCCATGGGGCGGTACGCAAAGGATACGGATGAGCGAGTATGCAGGCCCAATACTCAATAGCTCGATCCGATCCAAGCACATGAGTTGACTGCGGCGCCAGGTTAACCAATGTGCTAGATTCTATTTGGCCAGTAGAATCTTGTGTCTTATGCGATTTGATACCAAGACACCAGAACGAAAGTTAGTTGAAGAGTTATTAAACTCTTATGAAGTATGGTTGTGCAATCACAACTTATGACTTTAACCTATAAAGTGGATATGGACTTGCAATTATAACATGGAATCTCTACACACCCCATGAGCTCGATCCAATCCACGCACACGAGTTGCCTGAGTAGCGACAGGTATACCGATGTGCAATACGTATCCGGCCACGGCACGGAACGAACGGGAACTGTGGTGCAGACATACAAAGAGTTAAGCCTATTAGTCATTAACTCTAAGGACGGGGCCATGGGGCGGTACGCAAAGGATACGGATGAGCGAGTATGCAGGCCCAATACTCAATAGCTCGATCCGATCCAAGCACATGAGTTGACTGCGGCGCCAGGTTAACCAATGTGCTAGATTCTATTTGGCCAGTAGAATCTTGTGTCTTATGCGATTTGATACCAAGACACCAGAACGAAAGTTAGTTGAAGAGTTATTAAACTCTTATGAAGTATGGTTGTGCAATCACAACTTATGACTTTAACCTATAAAGTGGATATGGACTTGCAATTATAACATGGAATCTCTACACACCCCATGAGCTCGATCCAATCCACGCACACGAGTTGCCTGAGTAGCGACAGGTATACCGATGTGCAATACGTATCCGGCCACGGCACGGAACGAACGGGAACTGTGGTGCAGACATACAAAGAGTTAAGCCTACTAGTCATTAACTCTAAGGACGGGGCCATGGGGCGGTACGCAAAGGATACGGATGAGCGAGTATGAAGGCCCAATACTCAATAGCTCGATCCGATCCAAGCACATGAGTTGACTGCGGCGCCAGGTTAACCAATGTGCTAGATTCTATTTGGCCAGTAGAATCTTGTGTCTTATGCGATTTGATACCAAGACACCAGAACGAAAGTTAGTTGAAGAGTTATTAAACTCTTATGAAGTATGGTTGTGCAATCACAACTTATGACTTTAACCTATAAAGTGGATATGGACTATCAATTATAACATGG
>NW_026045075.1:0-15000 GCF_943734845.2 Anopheles funestus | reverse complement strand
ACGATCGGACCAAGAACAGCTCGGTCCGTTTCCGGTGGCGCCCGGCCGCGAAGCTTCGCTCGCACAACCTTGTACCCGAGACCGAACACCTCAGCCTCGACGCCGTCAATCAGCTCCTGAAGGCTGCTCTCCTTGCTGTTCTGGATACTGGCCTGCAGCAAACGACGGCAATCCTGCAGTCCGGCAGACGTCGCAGCACGCTCCGACGGTTGAGCCCGGCGATGGGCTGCCTCCGCTGCTTCACACTCTTCCCTCAAGCGCTCGATGTCCGGAGACCACCAGTACACCTGGGGCTTGCGGTGGAAGGTAGCCCCGTGTACTCTCTCCATGGTCTCATCGCACGCCCGAGTGAGTCCGCCAACCAGCCCCTCCGGAGTGTCGACCTGTCCGAAACGGCCGACTGTGAGGGCGATGTCAAAGCTCTTCCGGACGAACTGCGTCGTCTTCCACCGAGTTCCGGCATGCCTGGCTGTCCCGTCACTGGCTGCTGCTTGGCTTTGGTGCTGCTGGCCACGTCGCTTGTTCCGTTGACCCGGAACCTCCACCTGAAACTCGATGTACGCGTGATCGCTGCCGGAGAAGCGGTTAAGCACGCGCCATGAGTCCGGCCGCACAATGGATTGGCTGGCGAAGGAGACGTCGATGACGCTTTCCCGTGCAACCCCGTTGCCCTTGAAGGTGGGCACGTTGCCACGGTTCAGCGTCTGCAGCGCCAGCTGTTCCACCACGCTTAGGAGCTCCTGCCCCTTCCGGGTAGTGCGCGCACTCCCCCACTCCTCGTTCCAGGCGTTGAAGTCCCCGGCCAGGACTGATGTTGTATGTCCCACCAGCGACACCTCCACCGCACCAAGAAACTCCTCGAAGTCATCAAGACCGCTGCTGGGCGACACGTAGCAGCTGGCGAACGTAACTCCCGCTATCGTGGCAACCACCAGTCCCGGGACGACGCTTCCCCACAGACGCTGAATGGGGTAAGCCCCCGTTGCGACGATCGCCACACTGAGTTCCTCATCAACGGCCCATCGCGGATCATCTCGAGGCGGCCGATACAGCTCGCAGGCGAGCACCACCTCAACACCCAGCTCGCGGGCCGTCTGCATCAGCAGGTCCTGAGCTGTCCTGCTTCGCCCAAGGTTGATCTGCAGCACCTTTAGCGCCGGCACGTCAGATGGCCGACCGGATGCGGGCCGCTGCACACTGCACAGCACACCTCCGCCGTGCAGCTCTTCGCCTGATGATCTGGCTTCCCGCATCGAATGCAGCTGGCCGAGCGATCGACCTCGCTCGTGCACGCTGCCCGGACGTGTCCCATCTCCAGACACTTGTAACAACGTTGCTGCCGCGTCTGCATTGGAGCCACCTTCCGGATCAGGCAGGACGTGTACAGGATTTTGACAAACTTCCCGTCCAGCTCCTCTGCCGCCTTCGTTGTCACCCGAGCTATCGCCACCTTCGTGCCGTCCCACGCTGGTCGCAGCCGAACCGAAGTCTCCTCCACGGTGTGCTGGCATAGCTCGGAGAGTGCCTTCGCCACGTGTGACTCCTCCGCTAAAGGGTCGACCGCGTCCATCCGGATGTCGACCGTGGGAGTCACCAAGCGTGCTGAAGCCGGCAGTTCCGCCTTCGCGCACACGTCTTGGATGCACTGCAGCACCTCTGCAGCGTTCGCGCTCTCCTTCAGCTCCATAACGAGTCGGGAGCGTGTGGTGCGTCGTCCGACTCCGAGAGCCTCTGCGTACTTTTCCATCTCTGGAGCCCCACGCACAACCTGGTAAACCTCGGTCCAGGTTTGTCCCTCGGCTGGAGCGATCTCAATTGCGTCCGGCTTGGTCTTGCGCTGCCGTTGACGCCCTCCGCCTCGTCGTGTTGCAGGCTGGCTACAGGGATAACTGGCTTGTGGCCGCCAAGCGTTCATAGCGACGTGGCTTTTTGATCCTTCGATGTCGGCTCTTCCTATCATTGTAAAGCAAAATTTACCAAGCGTAGGATTGTTCACCCTTTCAAGGGAACGTGAGCTGGGTTTAGACCGTCGTGAGACAGGTTAGTTTTACCCTACTGGTGTGCATTGTTTGTCGCTATCTTAACGGAATTCCTGTGCAGTACGAGAGGAACCACAGGTACGGACCACTGGCTCAATACTAGTTCGAACGGACTATGGTATGACGCTACGTCCGCTGGATTATGCCTGAACGCCTCTAAGGTCGTATCCAATCCGAGCTGATAGCGCTTCTTATACCCATTAGGTGGTCGTAAGCTAGCGGGCCTAACAACCCTCCGAGAACCGTCCGTGCTGTCCATTGGCACACTGGCGTCTCATCCCCGCTTACTACTAGGCCGCAAAGGGCGGGTTCGCGCTGCACGTGTTAGTACCATACATGTTGGGAACACCGGTGGACGAGCTTGCCGACTGTGGATAGCACTAGTTTCGACACCTACGACCGCCCGCAAACGACGGGACTACAGGCTGGGAGCTTCAAGTTGTAGAGATGCGTTCGCATCGATCCTCTCAGGCGACCCATGCTTGGTGGTTAGTGCTTGCGCGTGCGCGCCCCGTGTGTGCTGGAATTGGCCAACCAGTGCACATTGGTGGTGCGTACCGTGACTTGCACCATGTGACGAGAGTGTTGAAGAACACTGTGTGGTGACTCTATGCCTATGTGATGGGGTGCTTGTAACACACGACCGAACCGACGGCTCGTTGGATGGTCACGACAGTGTGGTGCAGGTGCGCCCATGTGTAACGAATACATTGAGTGCCGTTGGAGGTTAGCGGTTGGTTGGTTGCATGCTACAACTTCGCGTTGTACATGGGCTGGCCGCTGCGCTTCCTTCGGGTTGCCACTTGATGTTGATAGGGTTGATGTATTGTGTTCGTTGACTTTTGGTTCATTCCAAAAGTCTTCGGACTTAGATAATTTTACAAGTGTCGGCGCTCTCGGACCGAAAATAAGAAGACAACTAAGAAGAAAAAGAGAAAGAAGCTAATAGTGGAAAGTATTCTTCTTCAAAGAAGGAACAAAAATTTTACAAGTGTTGAAAAATTTCCTAAGTCCAAAAAATTTTCTAAGTCCAGAAAATTTTCTAAGTCCCACAAAATGGAACATGATGAAGAAGATACAGAAGTTGAAAATTTTTCTAAGTCCAAAAAATTTTCTAAGTCCAGAAAATTTTCTAAGTCCAAAGTGTTGGAACAATTTCCAAAGGCCCATAGGTTGCACTGAATTTTCCTAAGTTGGCCACAAGTACCCATGAGGTATCGAGAAGGTTCACCCGAAGGACATAATATGTCCCAAAGTACCGATAGAGCACCCACAAAGAGCACCCAATTGGCCTAAGTTGGCCAAAAGTACCGATAGAGTACCCACAAGTAGCACTGAGTTGGCCTAAGTTGGCCAAAAGTACCGATAGAGTACCCACAAGAAGCACTGAGTTGGCCTAAGTTGGCCAAAAGTACCGATAGAGTACCCACAAGAAGCACTGAGTTGGCCTAAGTTGGCCAAAAGTACCGATAGAGTACCCACAAATAGCACCCAGTTGGCCTAAGTTGGCCAAAAGTACCGATAGAGCACCCAAAAGTAGCACCCAATTGGCCTATGTTGGCCAAAAGTACCGATAGAGTACCCACAAATAGCACCCAGTTGGCCTAAGTTGGCCAAAAGTACCGATAGAGCACCCACAAGTAGCACCCAATTGGCCTATGTTGGCCAAAAGTACCGATAGAGTACCCACAAATAGCACCGAATGGGCCTAAGTTGGCCAAAAGTACCGATAGAGTACCCACAAATAGCACCGCGTTGGCCTAAGTTGGCCAAAAGTACCGATAGAGTACCCACAAGTAGCACTGAGTTGGCCTAAGTTGGCCAAAAGTACTGATAGAGTACCCACAAATAGCACCGAATGGGCCTAACATGGCCAAAAGTACCGATAGAGTACCCACAAATAGCACCGAATGGGCCTAACATGGCCAAAAGTACCGATAGAGCACCCACATATAGCACCCCATTGGCCTAAGTTGGCCAAAAGTACCGATAGAGTACCCACAAAGAGCACCCAATTGGCCTAAGTTGGCCAAAAGTACCGCCAAGTAGCACCATAGAGGCCCGAGTAGAGCGAAATGTGGGCCAAATTGAACATTTGAAAATTTTTACAAGTCCAGAAAATTTTCTAAGTCCAGAAAATTTTCTAAGTCCAAAGAGTTGGACAAATTTCCTTAGGCCCAAAGGTTGCACTGAATGTTCCTAAGTTGGCCATCAGTACCCATGAAGTATCGCGAAGGTTCACCCGAAAGACACAATATGCCCTAAAGTACCCACAGAGTACCCACAAGTTGCACCCAATTGGCCTAAGTTGGCCAAAAGTACCGACAAGTAGCACCATAGAGGCCCGAGTAGAGCGAAATGTGGGCCAAAGTACCGAGTAGTTGCAACAAATGCCCAAATGGATACCAAAATGTGGTACCAAGCACCTAACTGTTGCAACAAATGCTAGCTTTCTGAGCAAAAGCTGTGGACCAATTTCGTAGAAGAACCGCCTAGGCGAAAAGGCAAAAATCGCCGAAGCTGGCCCGCTCGCAGAGCTCGCGGGCCAGGAGATACTCATAGGGCGATTTACTAGAGTGGGGAACTTGAGAATTTTTGTGTCCGAGACTTTGGGCAACTTCGCGGCCGCCCCCTTAAAGTAAAAGATTTTCTCTGGGTGCCTAAAATTCGCAATTCCCGCAAAGTCGGGAAGACGTTAAAGTTTTTGCCCAAAAAATGGCCATCGATTTAAGGTGATTTTCCAATAAGAAAATGCTTCCTATTTTGAATTTTTTCGAATATTTCCTAAACTAAGCGTCGGAGCACATGGCCGTGGAGGAACTTTTGGTAGCTTTTGGCAAGGGCTATCGGATGAAATAATGCGAAAGGCCATCGGAGCGATATTGGATAAATGCGGGCCCATAAACGTACCTAAGAAGTGAAAATTGGTACCTTGCACGCAGGATGCAAGAAATGCTTGAGTGTTAACCATCATCGGTACCAAGTACCTAGGTTATATCGAGTGCGTAGATGGAAGTCGGTACCAAAGGGAAACCTTCCTAGGCTAGGTGCACGCAAGTGAGTATGGATCGATCAGTAGAAAGATGGGAAGCCATAGGAAACCTTCCTAGGCTAGGTGCACGCAAGTGAGTATGGATCGATCAGTAGAAAGTGGGAAGCCCAAGGAAACCTTCCTAGGCTAGGTGCACGCAAGTGAGTATGGATCGATCAGTAGAAAGATGGGAAGCCATAGGAAACCTTCCTAGGCTAGGTGCACGCAAGTGAGTATGGATCGATCAGTAGAAAGATGGGAAGCCATAGGAAACCTTCCTAGGCTAGGTGCACGCAAGTGAGTATGGATCGATCAGTAGAAAGATGGGAAGCCATAGGAAACCTTCCTAGGCTAGGTGCACGCAAGTGAGTATGGATCGATCAGTAGAAAGTGGGAAGCCCATTACCAAATGCCCTAGTGAAGACCGTAAACGAATATCATGAACCGATAAGGAGCACCAAATGCCCTAGTGAAGACCGTAAACGAATATCATGAACCGATAAGGAGCACCAAATGCCCTAGTGAAGACCGTAAACGAATATCATGAACCGATAAGGAGCACCAAATGCCCTAGTGAAGACCGTAAACGAATATCATGAACCGAGAAGTAGCAACGAATGCCTGAAAAAGTACCAAGTCCTCGGTATAGAGTAACGAGAGTTAACCGCCGTGATGTATGCAATGTGGGCAGCCATTGCATGGGTTCTGGACTTGGTTCGCGAATAACTTTTTTGCTAGACATCGGACAAAGTTGACGTGGAAGAACGAAATGTAGCATTTGATGCCACCTATCCAAAACTTTTTCAAGATTGAAGATCCGATCGATACAGCCTGAGTTATAGGCAAAAGTTGGTGCAAAAACGAGCATTTTTAATGGTGAAAAATCGGTACTCCTCGAATAGCTCCTGTTGGAAGCATCGGACCACATGGTCGTGGAGGAACATATTGTAGCGCGCGGTGTCAAGTATCGACACCCAAAACCGCATGTCCGATGGACGGAAAATGACCAAGTTATAGTGAAAACTTGGTTGCACCAAATTCCCGAAGAAGTGCAACGAGAAGGTGAATGCGATGGTTGTTCGTCGAATAGCTCCGGCCACAGACATGGTAGCGATTAGTGGTGCATGGAAGAAATCTAGCCACAAGTGCCATCTACCCATGGCCAGAAGAAAGTGTGGCCATATCTTGGATACCGGCGGAGCTATGGGGCAAATATGGGCCAAAAATGGTGCAAGTTGGACCAAAAATCCGAAAAAGTACCTAGGTAAATGCGATGGTTGTTCGTCGAATAGCTCCGGCCACAGACATGGTAGCGATTAGTGGTGCATGGAAGAAATCTAGCCACAAGTGCCATCTAGCCATGGCCAGAAGAAAGTGTGGCCATATCTTGGATACCGGCGGAGCTATGGGGCAAATATGGGCCAAAAATGGTGCAAGTTGGACCAAAAATCCGACCAAGTGCGCGAGGCGCTTTCGTGAATAGCTCCGGCCACAGACATGGTAGCGATTAGTGGTGCATGGAAGAAATCTAGCCACAAGTGCCATCTACCCATGGCCAGAAGAAAGTGTGGCCATATCTTGGATACCGGCGGAGCTATGGGGCAAATATGGGCCAAAAATGGTGCAAGTTGGACCAAAAATCCGACCAAGTGCGCGAGGCGCTTTCGTGAATAGCTCCGGCCACAGACATGGTAGCGATTAGTGGTGCATGGAAGAAATCTAGCCACAAGTGCCATCTACCCATGGCCAGAAGAAAGTGTGGCCATATCTTGGATACCGGCGGAGCTATGGGGCAAATATGGGCCAAAAATGGGTAAAATTGTACGGTCCAAAGCCAAGGGTAAATTTTTTTATTCCTCTAATAACTTCTAGCACAGACATTGAATCGGTTGGTGATGTATGGATGAAATGTAGCAAACAGTTGGAACTACCCATAAAATCTTAAAGATTGACGATCCAATGTATAGAACCGGAGTAATGTGCGATACTTGGTGAAAAATCGAGTGAAAAATTAGCTATAAACTGTTTTTGGCCCATAACTCGAATACTAGACATCGGAAGGGGGGGTCGTAGAACGATTTTTTGTTGCCCTATCGATTCCCTATCGAACGAGCAAAAGTTGTTTTTTTGACCAAAAAGGACCCCTACTCTAGTAAAATTGGCCTGATTTTACTAGTCCCCGGTACCCGTACAGGCAAAATGAGCAAAATGCTCAAGTATGAATGGTTTTTGGCCCATAACTCGAATACTAGACGTCGCAGGGGGGTGTCATGGAACAATTTTTGGTAGCCCTTGAAATTATCTATCGAATGACATATACTTGATTTTTGGCCAAAAAGTTCCCTAGACTAGTAAAAATCGCATCATTTTACTAGAGTCGGGTACCCTGGACGAAAAACCGCTATAATTGCGGTTTTTGGCTAATAACTCGAATACTAGACGTCGCAGGGGGGTGTCGTGGAACAATTTTTGGTAGCCCTTGAAATTATCTATCGAATGACATATACTTGATTTTTGGCCAAAAAGTTCCCTAGACTAGTAAAAATCGCATCATTTTACTAGAGTCGGGTACCCTGGACGAAAAACCGCTATAGTTGCGGTTTTTGGCTAATAACTCTAATACTAGACGTCGGAGGGGGGTGTCGTGGAACAATTTTTGGTAGCCCTTGAAATTATCTATCGAATGACATATACTTGATTTTTTGACCAAAAAGTTCCTAGACTAGTAAAAATCGCATCATTTTACTAGAGTCGGGTACCCTGTACGAAAAACCGCTATAGTTGCGGTTTTTGGCCAATAACTCGAATACTAGACGTCGGAGGGGGGTGCCGTAGAACAATTTTTTGTAGCCCTTGAAATTACCTTTCGAATGATATATAGTGGTTTTTTGGTCAAACAGTGACCCCGAGACTAGTAACCCTCCATACACAAAACCGCCTAAAAAGTTTTGGTTTTGCAAAATTTTGAAAAGTGCGTCAAAAAAATTTTTTCAAAAAGTACCAAATCGTGATCAGAACTCACTATAGACCATAAAAAGTGAAATCCGATGGTCATTTGCAACACTTGGTCAATCGAGAAAAATTTCACTTTTTTACTAGAGTCGGGTACCCTGAACGAAAAATCGCTCAAGTGATGGTTTTTGGCCAATAACTCGAATACTAGACGTCGGAGGGGGGTGCCGTAGAACAATTTTTTGTAGCCCTTGAAATTACCTTTCGAATGATATATAGTGGTTTTTTGGTCAAACAGTGACCCCGAGACTAGTAACCCTCCATACACAAAACCGCCTACAAAAACTTTGTTTTGAAAAATTTTGAAAAGTTCAAAAAAATTTTTTTTTCAAAAACTACTAAAACGTGATAAGAACTTACTATAGACCATGAAAAGTGATATCCGATGATAATTTGCAAAAGTTGGTAACTAGTAAAAAATTTCACTTTTTTACTAGAGTCGGTGCAACGAGAAAAAAAAAGTCCGTGATGGAGAAAAATGGCACGTTTTCCACGCCTGTACGCTTTCGTTTTCTATATAGGGGGTAGGTGAGCCAGAAGCATGAATTTGACTGAGTACGTATCTTTATGAATTGGGCCCTTCTAAATCGATTGAGACTACCCCCAGGACGATCGGACGACTGCTTCTGGCTCAAAATGTGGTTTTTAGATTTTGATCGTCAATTATGAGAGAAAAAATCGATTAGAAGTAAAGATACGAAATGCTTGGTCTAAGTTGGGAAACGACTTCGGATATTTGTTGGACGTTGTCGTAGAAGGTCCGAGGACCAAGGAAAAGTGATTTCCAAGTGGATTTATGCACTATTAGTCGATGGTAAGATGTGAAATTAGTAGAACTTACCATACAGTTTGCGAAGTTGAAGCAATCGGTTGGTGAATATGGTACTGTCTGTCCAATTTGGTGGTTCGGAATGAGTGAAACGATGTTGATGATGGATAGACGTTCCGATTGCCCCCGATCGGGGAACATATAGTGGTCTTTAAGGTCCAAGTACCTATGTTTTGGTAAGCAGAACTGAGAGTTAAAGGATGAAAGTCGGCCATTCCTAATATCATCCTATCGGTGGTTCGCGAGTTGTTTGAGGACCGGAGCAGCTCGCGATGAAACGGTCCTAGGGTATTGGTTATCCATCCAAGGAAGAGTAAATGCGATCCTAGATGTGTGTCGTTGGCCGTTCTACCGGTATCGCCTATCGATGAGATATCGACGGGCATGCCTTACTCGAAAGTTGAATTCTAGGATCGATGGTCAAACAGACCTATGAGCGATAAACCAAACTGAACACGTATTGATGTCGGCTTTTCCTATCATTTGATGCCGCAGGTTGTTTAGGGACCGGAGCAACTTGCGGCCGAGACGGTCCCCGGGGGTTTCTTTCTCCAAGGAGTGGAAACTATTAAGCAAGAGTTGTAGCAAGATACGATCCTCTGATGTGTCGTTGGCCGTTCATGCGGTATCGCCTGTCGATGAGATATCGATGGGCATGCCTTACTCTACCGACCTTCTAATTGAGAGTATTAATCAGGGATCGATGGTCAAACAGACCAATGAGCGATAAACCAAACTGAACACGTATTGATGTCGGCTTTTCCTATCATTTGATGCCGCAGGTTGTTTAGGGACCGGAGCAGCTTGCGGCCGAGACGGTCCCCGGGGGTTTCTTTCTCCAAGGAGAAGAAACGATTAAGCAAAAGTTGTAGCAAGATACGATCCTCTGATGTGTCGTTGGCCGTTCAAGCGGTATCGCCTGTCGATGAGATATCGATGGGCATGCCTTACTCTCCCGACTGGATTACTGAGAGTTTAATCAGGGATCGATGGTCAAACAGACCAATGAGCGATAAACCAAACTGAACACGTATTGATGTCGGCATTTCCTATCATTTGTCGCAGGTTGTTTAGGGACCGGAGCAGCTTGCGACCGAGACGGTCCCCGGGGGTTTCTTTCTCCAAGGAGTGGAAACGATTAAGCAAAAGTCGTAGCAATAATCGATCACCTGATGTGTCGTTGGCCGTTCTTGCGGTATCGCCTGTCGATGAGATATCGATGGGCATGCCTTACTCTCCTGACTGTTTAATTGAGAGTTATAATCAGGGATCGATGGTCAAAAAGACCTATGAGCGATAAACCAAACTGAACACGTATTGATGTCGGCATTTCCTATCATTTGTCGCAGGTTGTTTGGGGACCGGAGCAGCTTGCGACCGAGACGGTCCCTTCCCGAAAGATGGTGAACCGAGTCGTCTGGCGTAAAAACCGGACGACTCGAAAGGGCTTGACCCTTTCAAGTGAGCGATAATCACATTCTACGCTCAGTTCGACAGCTACAAGGCAATCACTCGCTATGTTCAGAGCTAATACATGCAACATGCCGGCATTGTTTCCACCGACGCATGGATTCAAGACTGGTGCACTTATTAGTTAAACCGTTCGCCTCCGGGTGTTTCGAGTTCAAGTCTGGATGAGGATTGATCTTGCTGGTAATAGCTTGAGCCCCTGAATAAGGGGTCGAAGCGTACATCTTGAGACCATGTACAACATATTACCAAATCGGCACCATGGGTTCGGGTGCAAGTGATGTAACCGTGAAAGATGTTGAGCAGCCCAACATCGGTTTACACACGCATAATAGGAAGGCAGCGCTGTCGACTGGTCAGTCGTGTAAGAAGTGTGCATTATCGATCTCCAATATATGAGCTCAGTATGACAGCCCAATTGGTAATCCTCGGGACCTCCAGAAAGGAAGCTGGATGAGGATTACCAAATCGAAAGTTGATAAGTGTAGTGGTACCACTTAGTCAACTTGTATCCCGAAAGATGGTGGACCGAGTCGTCTGGCGTAAAAACCGGACGACTCGAAAGGGCTTGACCCTTTCAAGTGAGCGATAATCACATTCTACGCTCAGTTCGACAGCTACAAGGCAATCACTCGCTATGTTCAGAGCTAATACATGCAACATGCCGGCATTGTTTCCACCGACGCATGGATTCAAGACTGGTGCACTTATTAGTTAAACCGTTCGCCTCCGGGTGTTTCGAGTTCAAGTCTGGATGAGGATTGATCTTGCTGGTAATAGCTTGAGCCCCTGAATAAGGGGTCGAAGCGTACATCTTGAGACCATGTACAACATATTACCAAATCGGCACCATGGGTTCGGGTGCAAGTGATGTAACCGTGAAAGATGTTGAGCAGCCCAACATCGGTTTACACACGCATAATAGGAAGGCAGCGCTGTCGACTGGTCAGTCGTGTAAGAAGTGTGCATTATCGATCACAAATATATTGGTGATCTGTAGGTTGCGCATACACCATGCCCGGTGTAAAGTGCCGTGGTCCCCCCCGGGGGGCTGCATCAAACCGTTCGCCACGCGAACTACCCAATGGAACGAACTCGATGCATTTAATAAGAAGAAGAGATGATAATGAAACACGGTCGATTTAAGAGTTGAAAACGTTGAAATGCCTATAAGCAAGTCTTAAGTTGGTGGTTTCGTTGTGCCCCAACAAATTGGTGCCTTACCCTACACCAAAGAGCCATTCAACATGGTTCAAGTGAGCGATAATCACGCTCTACGCTCAGTATGACAGCTGCAAGGCAATCACTCGCTAAGTTCAGAGCTAATACATGCAACACGCCGGCATTGTTTCCACCGACGCATGGATTCAAGACTGGTGCACTTATTAGTTAAACCGTTCGCCTCCGGGTGTTTCGAGTTCAAGTCTGGATGAGGATTGTTCTTGCTGGTAATAGCTTGAGCCCCTGAATAAGGGGCCGAAGCGTACATCTTGAGAGTAAATGTACAACATATTACCAAATCGGCACCGTGGGTTCTGGTGCAAGTGATGTAACCATGAAAGATGTTGAGCAGCCCAACATCGGTTTACACACGCATAAGGGGTTTATTGTTATCTGTAGGTTGCGCATACACCATACCCGGTGTAAAGTGCCGTGGTCCCCCAGGGGGCTGCATCAAAACGTTCGCCATGCGAACTACCCAATGGAACGAACTCGATGTATTGAAAGAGATGAACAATTAATAGCGAGAATAGGGGCCCGGAAGCAATTCCGCGGCCCTACGGTCGATTCAAGAGTTGAAACGTTGTACAATCGTGGATAGCACCTAGTGCTAATATGGTGAGAGATAATGTGTGAGGAAATTTAGTTTCCTAAAGTTTAGTTAGTGGTTTCCGTTGTGCCCTAACAAACTTAAAGTTGGTGGTGACCGTTACACCCCAACAAATTGGTGCCTTACCCAACACCAAAGAGCCATTCCATATGGTTCTAGAGAGAGAGAGTTGTGTGGAAATTTATTTCCCACTAAGCGAGTGTGTGTCTGTAGTGGAACGAATTCTGGTTGATCCTACCAGTAATATACGCTTGTCTCAAAGGTTAAGCCATGCATGTCTAAGTACAAACATAAATGAATGTGAAACCGCATAAGGCTCAGTATAACAGCTATAATTCACAAGATCATCCTACCACTAGTTACTTGGATAACTGTGGAAAATCCAGAGCTAATACATGCAACATGCCGGGACTGTTGCCCTCGCGGGTAGCTGAACTGGTGCACTTATTAGTTAAACCAATCGCCTCCGGGCGGCTTGAGTTGAAGTCTGGATAAGGACGCAGATCGTATGGTCGCTTGTCGACTGACGACAGATCTTTCAAATGTCTGCCCTATCAACTATTGATGGTAGTGTAGAGGACTACCATGGTTGCGACGGGTAACGGGGAATCAGGGTTCGATTCCGGAGAGGGAGCCTGAGAAATGGCTACCACATCCAAGGAAGGCAGCAGGCGCGTAAATTACCCAATCCCAGTACGGGGAGGTAGTGACGAGAAATAACAATATGGACCTCTCTAACGATGGTCCATAATTGGAATGAGTTGAGTATAAATCCTTCAACAAGGATCAAGTGGAGGGCAAGTCTGGTGCCAGCAGCCGCGGTAATTCCAGCTCCACTAGCGTATATTAAAGTTGTTGCGGTTAAAACGTTCGAAGTTGATTGCCCGTCCAGACACGTGACCGCCACGGGCGCCCGGTTACACGCCGGGGCCGTTCGTGCGCGCGCTCACGGCTGCGACTCACAATGGTGTACTTGGGCGTTACTCTGTGAACGAGTACCGTGCTACCGGTTAACTCCGGCACGGGCTCCTCATGGTGCTCAAGATACTCACATTTACCTTGAACAAATTAGAGTGCTCAAAGCAGGCTAAGACAAAGCGTCCGGCCCCCCCGTGGGGTTGGCGTTGGCCGAGAATAATCTTGCATGGAATAATGGAATATGACCTCGGTTTATACGATTTCGTTGGTTTGTCAGAAACCTAGAGGTAATGATTAACAGAAGTAGTTGGGGGCATTGGTATTACGGCGCGAGAGGTGAAATTCGTAGACCGTCGTAGGACCAACTGAAGCGAAAGCGTTTGCCATGGATGCTTTCTTTAATCAAGAACGAAAGTTAGAGGATCGAAGGCGATTAGATACCGCCCTAGTTCTAACCGTAAACGATGCCAATTAGCAATTGGGAGACGCTACCCCTATTCGGTGCTCTCAGTCGCTTCCGGGAAACCAAAATCGGGTTCCGGGGGAAGTATGGTTGCAAAGTTGAAACTTAAAGGAATTGACGGAAGGGCACCACAAGAAGTGGAGCTTGCGGCTTAATTTGACTCAACACGGAAAATTTACCAGGTCCAAACTTATCGAGGTAAGACAGATTGATAGCTCTTTCTCAAATTTAAGGGTAGTGGTGCATGGCCGTTCTTAGTTCGTGGAATGATTTGTCTGGTTAATTCCGATAACGAACGTGACTCAAACATGCTAACTAGAACGCTGTCAGCAGTGCGCCTCCGGGCGCACCTGACGTTTACAGCCGGGCGGCGCCTTCACGGGCGGTCGTCGGCTACGTTTGCCCTGCTTAGCGGGACAACTTGTGTTTAGCAAGCTGAGAATGAGCGATAACAGGTCCGTGATGCCCTTAGATGTTCTGGGCTGCACGCGTGCTACAATGTGGGTCGCAGCGTGTTCTCGCCAATAGGCGCCCCCATTCCGAGAGGAACGGGAAATCACTAAAATGCCCATCTAGTCGGGATTGGGGACTGCAACGGTCCCCATGAACCTGGAATTTCTAGTAAGCACTAGTCATTAGCTAGTGCTGATTACGTCCCTGCCCTTTGTACACACCGCCCGTCGCTACTACCGATGGATTATTTAGTGAGGTTTCTGGAGGCTTACCTTCCGCGGTTCCTTCGTGAGCTGCAGCTGGCATGGCTGAAGTTGACCGAACTTGATGATTTAGAGGAAGTAAAAGTCGTAACAAGGTTTCCGTAGGTGAACCTGCGGAAGGATCATTACTGATGATCGTCCGCGAGTGACCAACCATGGGCTGCCTTCGGTGTAGCTCGGTCGCTCGCTTGCTATGTGTCAGAATTTGTTGAAAGCCAACTCGTTCGTTGTACACTTTGATGGGTGACCATCACTGTGTCCCCGTGCCGAGCTAGATCTCCCCTAGCCGTAAGGCACTTGAACGCCCCTTCGACGACGAGTTGCATGTGTGTGGTATGTGTCAGAATCTGGTGAAGCTTTCTGCATGTGATGTGCCTTGTGTGGATCCGTGGCCATTGCATTGTGTCTGGTGCTTAGATACCCAGACACTTAGAACGCTTGCGCGGAAAGCAAAACTCGATCGTTGTACACTTTGATGGGTGACCATCACTGTGTCTCCGTGCCGTGCTAGATCCCCCCTAGCCGTAAGGCACTTTGAACGCCCCTTCGACGACGAGTTACAAGAGTGTGGTATGTGTCAGAATCTGGTGAAGCTTTCTGCATGTGATGTGCCTTGTGTGGATCCGTGGCCATTGCATTGTGTCTGGTGTGTAGGTACCCAGACACTTAGAACGCTTGCGCGGAAAGCAAA
>NW_026045074.1:35000-46918 GCF_943734845.2 Anopheles funestus | reverse complement strand
GGCCGGAGCTATTCGACGAACAACCTGCGCATTCACCTTCTCGTTGCACTTCTTCGGGAATTTGGTGCAACCAAGTTTTCACTATAACTTGGTCATTTTCCGTCCATCGGACATGCGGTTTTGGGTGTCGATACTTGACACCGCACGCTACAATATGTTCCTCCACGACCATGTGGTCCGATGCTTCCAACAGGAGCTATTCGAGGAGTACCGATTTTTCACCATTAAAAATGCTCAATTTTGCACCAACTTTTGCCTATAACTCAGGCTGTATCGATCGGATCTTCAATCTTGAAAAAGTTTTGGATAGGTGGCACCAAATGCTACATTTCGTTCTTCCACGTCAACTTTGTCCGATGTCTAGCAAAAAAGTTATTCGCGAACCAAGTCCAGAACCCATGCAATGGCTGCCCACATTGCATACATCACGGCGGTTAACTCTCGTTACTCTATACCGTGGACTTGGTACTTTTTCAGGCATTCGTTGCTACTTCTTGGTTCATGATATTCGTTTACGGTCTTCACTAGGGCATTTGGTGCTCCTTATCGGTTCATGATATTCGTTTACGGTCTTCACTAGGGCATTTGGTGCTCCTTCTCGGTTCATGATATTCGTTTACGGTCTTCACTAGGGCATTTGGTGCTCCTTATCGGTTCATGATATTCGTTTACGGTCTTCACTAGGGCATTTGGTAATGGGCTTCCCACTTTCTACTGATCGATCCATACTCACTTGCGTGCACCTAGCCTAGGAAGGTTTCCTATGGCTTCCCATCTTTCTACTGATCGATCCATACTCACTTGCGTGCACCTAGCCTAGGAAGGTTTCCTTGGGCTTCCCATCTTTCTACTGATCGATCCATACTCACTTGCGTGCACCTAGCCTAGGAAGGTTTCCTTGGGCTTCCCATCTTTCTACTGATCGATCCATACTCACTTGCGTGCACCTAGCCTAGGAAGGTTTCCCTTTGGTACCGACTTCCATCTACGCACTCGATATAACCTAGGTACTTGGTACCGATGATGGTTAACACTCAAGCATTTCTTGCATCCTGCGTGCAAGGTACCAATTTTCACTTCTCAGGTGCGTTTATGAGCCCGCATTAATCCAATATCGCTCTGATGGCCTTTCTTATTATTTCATCCGATAGCCCTTGCCAAAAGCTACCAAAAGTTCCTCCACGGCCATGTGCTCCGACGCTTAGTTTAGGAAATATTCGAAAAAATTCAAAATAGGAAGCATTTTCTTATTGGAAAATCACCTTAAATCGATGGCCATTTTTTGGGCAAAAACTTTAACGTCTTCCCGACTTTGCGGGAATTGCGAATTTTAGGCACCCAGAGAAAATCTTTTACTTTAAGGGGGCGGCCGCGAAGTTGCCCAAAGTCTCGGACACAAAAATTCTCAAGTTCCCCACTCTAGTAAATCGCCCTATGAGTATCTCCTGGCCCGCGAGCTCTGCGAGCGGGCCAGCTTCGGCGATTTTTGCCTTTTCGCCTAGGCGGTTCTTCTACGAAATTGGTCCACAGCTTTTGCTCAGAAAGCTAGCATTTGTTGCAACAGTTAGGTACTTGGTACCACATTTTGGTATCCATTTGGGCATTTGTGGCAACTACTCGGTACTTTGGCCCACATTTCGCTCTACTCGGGCTTCTATGGTGGTACTTGTCGGTACTTCTGGCCAACTTAGGCCAATTGGGTGCAACTTGTGGGTACTCTGTGGGTACTTTAGGGCGTATTGTGTCTTTCGGGTGAACCTTCGCTATACTTCATGGGTACTGATGGCCAACTTAGGAACATTCAGTGCAACCTTTGGGCCTAAGGAAATTTGTCCAACTCTTTGGACTTAGAAAATTTTCTGGACTTAGAAAATTTTCTGGACTTGTAAAAATTTTCAAATGTTCAATTTGGCCCACATTTCGCTCTACTCGGGCCTCTATGGTGCTACTTGGCGGTACTTTTGGCCAACTTAGGCCAATTGGGTGCTCTTTGTGGGTACTCTATCGGTACTTTTGGCCAACTTAGGCCAATGGGGTGCTATATGTGGGTGCTCTATCGGTACTTTTGGCCATGTTAGGCCCATTCGGTGCTATTTGTGGGTACTCTATCGGTACTTTTGGCCAACCTAGGCCCATTCGGTGCTATTTGTGGGTACTCTATCGGTACTTTTGGCCAACATAGGCCAATTGGGTGCTACTTGTGGGTGCTCTATCGGTACTTTTGGCCAACTTAGGCCAATTGGGTGCTGCTTATGGGTACTCTATCGGTACTTTTGGCCAACTTAGGCCAATTGGGTGCTCTTTGTGGGTACTCTATCGGTACTTTTGGCCATCTTAGGCCCATTCGGTGCTATTTGTGGGTACTCTATCGGTACTTTTGGCCAACATAGGCCAATTGGGTGCTACTTGTGGGTGCTCTATCGGTACTTTTGGCCAACTTAGGCCAACTGGGTGCTATTTGTGGGTACTCTATCGGTACTTTTGGCCAACTTAGGCCAACTCAGTGCTTCTTGTGGGTACTCTATCGGTACTTTTGGCCAACTTAGGCCCATTCGGTGCTATTTGTGGGTACTCTATCGGTACTTTTGGCCAACTTAGGCCAACTCAGTGCTACTTGTGGGTACTCTATCGGTACTTTTGGCCAACTTAGGCCAACGCGGTGCTATTTGTGGGTACTCTATCGGTACTTTGGGACATATTATGTCCTTCGGGTGAACCTTCTCGATACCTCATGGGTACTTGTGGCCAACTTAGGAAAATTCAGTGCAACCTATGGGCCTTTGGAAATTGCTCCAACACTTTGGACTTAGAAAATTTTCTGGACTTAGAAAATTTTTTGGACTTAGAAAAATTTTCAACTTCTGTATCTTCTTCATCAAGTTCCATTTTGTGGGACTTAGAAAATTTTCTGGACTTAGAAAATTTTTTGGACTTAGGAAATTTTTCAACACTTGTAAAATTTTTGTTCCTTCTTTGAAGAAGAATACTTTCCACTATTAGCTTCTTTCTCTTTTTCTTCTTAGTTGTCTTCTTATTTTCGGTCCGAGAGCGCCGACACTTGTAAAATTATCTAAGTCCGAAGACTTTTGGAATGAACCAAAAGTCAACGAACACAATACATCAACCCTATCAACATCAAGTGGCAACCCGAAGGAAGCGCAGCGGCCAGCCCATGTACAACGCGAAGTTGTAGCATGCAACCAACCAACCGCTAACCTCCAACGGCACTCAATGTATTCGTTACACATGGGCGCACCTGCACCACACTGTCGTGACCATCCAACGAGCCGTCGGTTCGGTCGTGTGTTACAAGCACCCCATCACATAGGCATAGAGTCACCACACAGTGTTCTTCAACACTCTCGTCACATGGTGCAAGTCACGGTACGCACCACCAATGTGCACTGGTTGGCCAATTCCAGCACACACGGGGCGCGCACGCGCAAGCACTAACCACCAAGCATGGGTCGCCTGAGAGGATCGATGCGAACGCATCTCTACAACTTGAAGCTCCCAGCCTGTAGTCCCGTCGTTTGCGGGCGGTCGTAGGTGTCGAAACTAGTGCTATCCACAGTCGGCAAGCTCGTCCACCGGTGTTCCCAACATGTATGGTACTAACACGTGCAGCGCGAACCCGCCCTTTGCGGCCTAGTAGTAAGCGGGGATGAGACGCCAGTGTGCCAATGGACAGCACGGACGGTTCTCGGAGGGTTGTTAGGCCCGCTAGCTTACGACCACCTAATGGGTATAAGAAGCGCTATCAGCTCGGATTGGATACGACCTTAGAGGCGTTCAGGCATAATCCAGCGGACGTAGCGTCATACCATAGTCCGTTCGAACTAGTATTGAGCCAGTGGTCCGTACCTGTGGTTCCTCTCGTACTGCACAGGAATTCCGTTAAGATAGCGACAAACAATGCACACCAGTAGGGTAAAACTAACCTGTCTCACGACGGTCTAAACCCAGCTCACGTTCCCTTGAAAGGGTGAACAATCCTACGCTTGGTAAATTTTGCTTTACAATGATAGGAAGAGCCGACATCGAAGGATCAAAAAGCCACGTCGCTATGAACGCTTGGCGGCCACAAGCCAGTTATCCCTGTAGTCTGAGCGAAACCTCCGAAGTGAACGGACGTGTTTTTCGAGCGCTCCCGTGCGAATTTGCGAAAAAGTGCGTTTAAAGCGAATTAGTTCGAGATTTACCCACAGGTGGCGCTGGTGTTGTTAGGAGTGATATTCCCCAGCCCCCCCAACTCGAACCATAGTGCTACGAGCGTTTTTACGGAAAACGTGAAATATTTCACGAAATATTTCATGAAATATTTCAACCTTGAAATATTTCAAAAGAGGACAAAATTTCCTTTCCGGGGAGCCGTCGGACGCCCGGATCGGACAAGTGGTTCTGGAGATATAGGGGATTGAAAAAGTTTGATAAGTAGTTCGATAACTGTTATCGAACTCCAACACCGAGTTATCAAACTTCCGGACAAATCCTTTAAAGTGGGATATCTCGGTAACCCCTCGGGCTAGAGGGACGTCCGGGGTATCGGTGGATAGGTCTCGGAGTGGAGCACCGGATCGTCACCCCCCCGCCCCTCCCATATCCACCCCCTCCCCCTCAGGAGGGAAAAACCAGTGTTTTCTAGTGTCCGGTTGGTATTGCCCTCTAAAAGTGCGCGAATCGGTTAAAAAATATTGCAGAACATTAAGTGAGATTATCCCGATTCGATGAAGTGGTCTGCCGTTTCTGTGCGTTAAAAAACAACGGAGATATTAGCGCCCAAAGTTGGAGGTTTTTCGCGTTTCCGGTTTCGGTTCCGGCCATACAATTTGTATGGGATTTTCTGAAAACCAGTTTTTTGTGAATAACTTCGTCAATTCTCAACGGATTTTCAAAAATAAAACATCAAAAGACGCGTATTGAAAAGACGCATCCAACGGTGTTAAGTTTGTGCGTGTGTGTGTATGCCACCGGAAGTGGTGACCAGAAAACAGGTGTTTTTCAGTGTCCGGTTGGTATTGCCCTTCAAAAGTGCGCGAATCGATTTAAAAATACTGTAGAACGTTAAATGAGAACGTCCCGATTCGTTGAAGTGGTCTGCCGTTCCTGTGCGTTAAAAAACAACGGAGATATTAGCGCCCAAAGTTGGAGGTTTTTCGCGTTTCCGGTTTCATTTCCGGCCATACAATTTGTATGGGATTTTCCGGGGACCAGTTTTTCGTGAATAACTTCGTCAATTCTTGACGGATTTTCAAAAGTAAAACATCAAAAGACGCGTATTGAAAAGACGCATCCAACGGTGTTAAGTTTGTGCGTGTGTGTGTATGCCACCGGAAGTGGTGACCAAAAAACAGGTGTTTTTCAGTGTCCGGTTGGTATTGCCCTCTAAAAGTGCGCAAATCGATTTAAAAATACTGTAGAACGTTAAATGAGAACGTCCCGATTCGTTGAAGTGGTCTGCCGTTTCTGTGCGTTAAAAAACAACGGAGATATTAACGCCCAAAGTTTGAGGTTTTTCGCGTTTCCGGTTTCATTTCCGGCCATACAATTTGTATGGGAGGCGATTTCGTCTGGGCATTTGTATGGTGGTAGCACATGCGAAATAAGAAAATAGTGGTACTCACGGTCTTGGATGGTGAGATCCCTTACTGTAGTGAGTGCCGAGTCGTAGCACATGCGAACATTAGAAAATAGTGGTACTCACGGCCGTGGATGGTGAGCGACGAAATCGCGTGACGTCACAAGGTGCCGTGACGTCACAGGAGTAGTGTGTGAATATCAAACCGGAATCTCAAAATAGCGGCCAAACCAAGAGTGCCAGGACTTTGGTTCCACGTGGCCGACCCCCGATTCTGGCCCTGGGCCCTGTGGCCAAATTTGGCATTCCTACATGCCAAGGGGGGGGAGTTTTTCGCGGGTCAGTTTTTGGTGAATAACTCGGTGAGTTCTTGACGGATTTTCAAAAGTGACGCATCAAAAGACGCGTCTCGCAGAGGCGCATCCAACAAAAATTTGAGCGAGTGTGTACGGTCGGAATAGCGGAAGTTGTATGCGGAAAACCGGAAGTGCGTTTAGGTTTTCTCATTTTTGAAGGACTACGTACAAGTAGAGTCGCGGAGTTAAGTGTCCAGAAGGCTAAGTGGGAACGACCCGCTTCGATTGAGTGGTCTGCCGTTCCGGAGAGACGATTAGTTCCGGAGTTATCTGCCTGCAAAATTCGGATTTCCATTTGAGGAAATCGCGTGACGTCATAAGGTGCCGTGACGTCACAGGAGTAGTGTGTGAATATCAAACCGGAATCTCAAAATAGCGGCCAAACCAAGAGTGCCAGGACTTTGGTTCCACGTGGCCGACCCCCGATTCTGGCCCTGGGCCCTGTGGCCAAATTTGGCATTCCTACATGCCAAGGGGGGGGAGTTTTTCGCGGGTCAGTTTTTGGTGAATAACTCGGTGAGTTCTTGACGGATTTTCAAAAGTGACGCATCAAAAGACGCGTCTCGCAGAGGCGCATCCAACAAAAATTTGAGCGAGTGTGTACGGTCGGAATAGCGGAAGTTGTATGCGGAAAACCGGAAGTGCGTTTAGGTTTTCTCATTTTTGAAGGACTACGTACAAGTAGAGTCGCGGAGTTAAGTGTCCAGAAGGCTAAGTGGGAACGACCCGCTTCGATTGAGTGGTCTGCCGTTCCGGAGAGACGATTAGTTCCGGAGTTATCTGCCTGCAAAATCCGGATTTCCATTTCCGGTTCGGTCAACAAACAAGGTTAGTACGAGTTGGACCCACAGGTGGCGCTAGTGTCGCCAGGAGAAATATTCCATAGCCCACCCCACTTGGACCATCTAGCTACAGGCGTTTTTCTGGAAATCGTGAAATATTTCACGAAATATTTCATGAAATATTTCAACCTTGAAATATTTCAAAAGAGGACAAAATTTCCTTTCTGGGGAGCTGCCGGACGCCCGGATCGGACAAGCGGTTCCGGAGATATAGGGGTCTAAAAAGTTTGATAAGTAGTTTGATAAGTGTTATCGAACTCCAACACCGACTTATCAAACTTTCGGCAAATTCTTCAAAGTGGGATATCTCGGTAACCCCTCGGGCTAGAGGGACGTCCGAGGTATCGTTGGATAGGTCTCGGAGAGGAGCATCTTTTCGTCACCCCCCCGCCCCTCCCATATCCACCCCCTCCCCCTCAGGAAGGAAAAACCTCCCCACGCCAAGTAGGACATCGGTGCGGGGTATCATTCGAAAGGTCTGGAGGAGGGGCGTTGAGTCTCCACCACTCCGCCCACCTCCCACCCACCCCCCACGCAGAGCAGCAAAGAAATGGTGATCACCCGAACGTCGATGCGTGCTGCGTCGGTGGATTCGCGCGCGAAGACAGGAGCGGCCTCGGGTGTTGAACCGAGGGTGGTTGTCCAGCGACTACCAATGTCTTCCTCATCAACGGCTTCGCCTGCTGCTGTAGAGCTGAAACTCCTGCAGGAGGCTCTGCAGAGTATGGAGCGGAAATATGAGGAGATGCGGAAGCAGAACGAGAAGCTGCATGAGGAGCTAATTCGAATGTGTCAGATGTTCGAAGAGGCTAAGAAGGAGGCGCGCCTAGAGGCCATTCGGCGCGAAGAAAAGGCGGATGCGGAGATAGCGATGCTCCGTGTGGCTCACCAGCGTGATCGTGATGCGCTCAATGAGCTCATCGCGCAGGTGATTGGACATCAGCGTCCAGGAGAGGCAATCCGGCAATCCGCAAGCCCGCCAACCCCCATGCCGCGACGTCCATTGCAGATGCATGGACAACGGCAGCTGGAGGAGCAACAGTGGCAGCAGCAGCAGCAGCAGCAGCAGCAACATCGTGAGCAGCGGCAGCAGCAGCAGCAGCAGCAGCAACAGCGTCAGCAGAGTGCAGAGACGGCTATGGTGGTGCCGTCTTCGGACCAGGAAGGCGACTCCTGGACTGAGGTGGTGCGCCGTAAGCCGGCACGCCAACCGGCGAGAACGCAGCAGCAGCAGCAGCAGCAGTGGCCGCAGCTGCCACAACAACGGGCGAAGGTCCAGCGACAGGCGGTTGCAGGACCATCGTCACAGCAGCCCCAACAACAGCAGGGGCAACAGGCCTGGCGTAGCCAGCCTGCAACACGGCGAGGCGGAGGGCGTCAACGGCAGCGCAAAATCAAGCCGGACGCAATTGAGATTGCTCCAGCCGAGGGACAAACCTGGACCGAGGTTTACCAGGTTGTGCGTGGGGCTCCAGAGATGGTGAAATACGCAGAGGCCCTCGGAGTCGGACGACGCACCACACGCTCCCGACTCGTTATGGAGCTGAAGGAGAGCGCGAACGCTGCAGAGGTGCTGCAGTGCATCCAAGACGTGTGCGCGAAGGCGGAACTGCCGGCATCAGCACGATTGGTGACTCCCACGGTCGACATCCGGATGGACGCGGTCGACCCTTTAGCGGAGGAGACACACGTGGCGAAGGCACTCTCCGAGCTATGCCAGCACACCGTGGAGGAGACTTCGGTTCGGCTGCGACCAGCGTGGGACGGCACGAAGGTGGCGATAGCTCGGGTGACAACGAAGGCGGCAGAGGAGCTGGACGGGAAGTTTGTCAAAATCAAGTACACGTCCTGCCTGATCCGGAAGGTGGCTCCAACGCAGACGCGGCAGCAACGTTGTTACAAGTGTCTGGAGATGGGACACGTCCGGGCAGCGTGCACGAGCGAGGTCGATCGCTCGGCCAGCTGCATTCGTTGCGGGAAGCCGGATCATCAGGCGAAGAGCTGCACGGCGGAGGTGTGCTGTGCCGTGTGCAGCGGTCCGCATCCGGTCGGGCATCTGACGTGCCGACGCTAAAGGTGCTGCAGATCAACCTTGGGCGGAGCAGGACAGCTCAGGACCTGCTGATGCAGACGGCTCGCGAGATGGATGTTCAGGTGGTGCTTGCCTGTGAGCTGTATCGGCCGCCTCGAGATGATCCGCGATGGGCTGTTGATGAGGAGTTGAGCGTGGCGATCGTCGCAACGGGGGCTTACCCCATCCAGCGTCTGTGGGGAAGCGTCGTCCCGGGACTGGTGGTTGCCACGATAGCGGGAGTTACGTTCGCCAGCTGCTACGTGTCGCCCAGCAGCGGTCTTGATGACTTCGAGGAGTTTCTTGGTGCGGTGGAGGTGTCGCTGGTGGGACATACAACATCAGTCCTGGCTGGGGACTTCAACGCCTGGAACGAGGAGTGGGGGAGTGCGCGCACTACCCGGAAGGGGCAGGAGCTCCTAAGCGTGGTGGAGCAGCTGGCGCTGCAGACGCTGAACCGTGGCAACGTGCCCACCTTCAAGGGCAACGGGGTTGCACGGGAAAGCGTCATCGACGTCTCCTTCGCCAGCCAATCCATTGTGCGGCCGGACTCATGGCGCGTGCTTAACCGCTTCTCCGGCAGCGATCACGAGTACATCGAGTTTCAGGTGGAGGTTCCGGGTCAACGGAACAAGCGACGTGGCCAGCAGCACCAAAGCCAAGCAGCAGCCAGTGACGGGACAGCCAGGCATGCCGGAACTCGGTGGAAGACGACGCAGTTCGTCCGGAAGAGCTTTGACATCGCCCTCACAGTCGGCCGCTTCGGACAGGTCGACACTCCGGAGGGGCTGGTTGGCGGACTCACTCGGGCGTGCGATGAGACCATGGAGAGAGTACACGGGGCTACCTTCCACCGCAAGCCCCAGGTGTACTGGTGGTCTCCGGACATCGAGCGCTTGAGGGAAGAGTGCGAAGCAGCGGAGGCAGCCCATCGCCGGGCTCAACCGTCGGAGCGTGCTGCGACGTCTGCCGGACTGCAGGACTGTCGTCGTTTGCTGCAGGCCAGTATCCAGAACAGCAAGGAGAGCAGCCTTCAAGAGCTGATTGACGGCGTCGAGGCTGAGGTGTTCGGTCTTGGGTACAAGGTTGTGCGAGCGAAGCTTCGCGGCCGGGCGCCACCGGAAACGGACCGCGCTGTTCTTGGTCCGATCGTCGACGCCTTGTTCCCGGAGCATCCAGCGTTCGAGTGGCCGGACATCGAAGCGAGCACCGCCTCACACGTCGCTCTGAGGCCGGTCACGAGCTCGGAGGTCCTGCTACTGGCTGAGCGGATGGCGTCGTCCAAGGCGCCAGGGTTGGACGGCATCCCGAACACTGCGGTAAAAGCAGCGATGCGGAAGCACCCGGAGGTCTTCGTGGACGTGTACAACCAGCTGCTCGAGCGAGGCGAGTTTCCTGCGTCGTGGAAGGAGGCTCGACTTGTGCTGATCGCGAAGCCGGGCAAGCAGCCGGGCGACCCGTCATCAAATCGTCCGCTGCTCATGCTGGGAGCAGTCGCCAAGGGGTTCGAGCGGGTGATCCTGGATCGACTGAACGACCACTTGGAGAACAGCGATGCTCCGCGACTGTCGCCAAGGCAGTACGGGTTCCGGCGCGGCCGTTCCACGATACAGGCCATCGAACGTGTGATCGAGAGGGGGCAGCACGCGAGGACGTTCCATCGCACCAACCAGCGGGATCCTCGATGTCTGGTGGTGGCAGCACTGGATGTCAGGAATGCCTTCAACTCCGCCAGTTGGGAGGCGATCGCGGCTGCCCTGCAGAAGCTGCAAGTTCCGGTAGCCCTCCAGAGAATGTTGCGCAGCTACTTCTCTGAGAGGAGGCTGGTGTATGAAACCAGCGAGGGACCAGTGCGGCGAACGGTCACGGCGGGCGTTCCACAGGGCTCAATCCTGGGCCCGACTCTGTGGAACGCCATGTACGACGGCGTGCTTCGGCTGGCGCTACCCGAGGGCGCTGAGGTGATCGGTTTTGCTGACGACGTCGTGGTGCTGGCGAGCGGGACGACACCGGAGGCGGCGACGCGGTTAGCTGAAACGGCGATAGGAATGATCAGCTCGTGGATGGCGCAACACCACCTGGAGCTTGCTCCGGCCAAAACCGAGCTGGTCATTGTTTCCACAATGCGGAGAGAACGCACCCGCGTTCCAGTGACGATCGACGGAGTGGAGAAGATGCCGACCCGCACGCTCAAGTACCTCGGGGTCATTCTTGAGGATCACTTGTCGTGGAGGCCACACGTTGAGCAGGCCACGTCGAAGGCGCTCCGTGTGGCGCAAGCCATCTCCAGGTTGCTTCGTAACCATGGCGGACCTAAGTGTGCGAAGCGACGGTTGCTGTCATCGGTGGTGGACTCTACTCTCCGCTATGCTGCGCCGATTTGGCATGAAGCGGTCCAGCTTCGGGCGTGTCGCAGGCAGCTGAACCGGGTGCAGGGCCTTTACGCACGGCCGGTGGCCCGCACTTTCGTTACGGTGAGGAACGAGGTGGCAACGGTCCTTGCCAGCGTCATCCCCATCGTGCTGCAGGTGACGGAGGACGCTCGTTGTTACCAGCGACACCGGGCGACGGGAGCGAGTTTGCGGGAGCTGCGCATCGAGGAGCGAATAAACACAATCGCCGAGTGGCAGCGGCAGTGGGACCAGCTGGAACCAGAAAGCCGCTACACACGGTGGGCACACCGAGTTATCCCGGACTTGGCGGCATGGAAGAACCGGCGGCACGGAGAGATGACCTTCCATCTCGCGCAAATTCTCTCCGGCCACGGTTTCTTTCATGAATACCTGCATACCAAACATCTGGCGCCATCCGCTGACTGTGTCAGGTGCCCGGGAGTCGTGGAGAGTGCTGAACATGCGTTCTTTGACTGCCCGAGGTTCGCAGATGTTCGACAAGCATTGCTCGGCGAGGATGATGCAGCTGTTGTGACGCCGGAAACTCTCGTGGAGTTTATGTTGAGCAGTCCGGCGAGATGGAGCAGCGTTTGCGAAGCGGCGCGTAATATCACCACATCTCTGCAGCAGGATTGGTACGTCGAGCGTGCCACCAGTGCCAATGCAGAGATGGTAGCC
>NW_026045074.1:27500-30000 GCF_943734845.2 Anopheles funestus | reverse complement strand
TCAAGAATGTGTGCATCGGCCGGGTTTAATCGTCCGACGCGCAATATGCGTTCAACTTATCGGTGTTCATGTGTCCTGCAGTTCACATTGTGACGCGCATTTAGCTGCGGTCTTCATCGATCCATGAGCCGAGTGATCCCCTGCCTAGGGTTTTATAGTAAGGTTCCCAATGTAACACAATCCCGGTGGTACGTCCAAAGACTAACTTTCTGACTAAGTTGTCTTTATTACCCAATAGTCCCAGGCCTTGTGACTTGTGGCTCATGTCTACGCCCATGGCCACCATTCGCTAAGATAGTTTTGAAGTCACTTTGAAGGCCCAGGAACAACTCTCTTAGCACATCGGTTAACCTGGCGCCGCAGTCAACTCATGTGCTTGGATCGGATCGAGCTATTGAGTATTGGGCCTGCATACTCGCTCATCCGTATCCTTTGCGTACCGCCCCATGGCCCTTGTATGTCTGCACCACAGTTCCTGTTCGTTCCGTGCCTATGGCCGGATACGTATTGCACATCGGTTAACCTGACGCCGCAGTCAACTCATGTGCTTGGATCGGATCGAGCTATTGAGTATTGGGCCTGCATACTCGCTCATCCGTATCCTTTGCGTACCGCCCCATGGCCCTTGTATGTCTGCACCACAGTTCCTGTTCGTTCCGTGCCTATGGCCGGATACGTATTGCACATCGGTATACCTGTCGCTACTCAGGCAACTCGTGTGCGTGGATTGGATCGAGAACATGGTGTGTGCCCCATGTTATAATTGATAGTCCATATCCACTTTATAGGTTAAAGTCATAAGTTGTGATTGCACAACCATTCTTCATAAGAGTTTAATCACTCTTCAACTAACTTTCGTTCTGGTGTCTTGGTATCAAATCGCGTAAGACACAAGATTCTACTGGCCAAATAGAATCTAGCACATTGGTTAACCTGGCGCCGCAGTCAACTCATGTGCTTGGATCGGATCGAGCTATTGAGTATTGGGCCTGCATACTCGCTCATCCGTATCCTTTGCGTACCGCCCCATGGCCCCGTCCTTAGAGTTAATGACTAGTAGGCTTAACTCTTTGTATGTCTGCACCACAGTTCCCGTTCGTTCCGTGCCGTGGCCGGATACGTATTGCACATCGGTATACCTGTCGCTACTCAGGCAACTCGTGTGCGTGGATTGGATCGAGCTCATGGGGTGTGTAGAGATTCCATGTTATAATTGCAAGTCCATATCCACTTTATAGGTTAAAGTCATAAGTTGTGATTGCACAACCATACTTCATAAGAGTTTAATAACTCTTCAACTAACTTTCGTTCTGGTGTCTTGGTATCAAATCGCATAAGACACAAGATTCTACTGGCCAAATAGAATCTAGCACATTGGTTAACCTGGCGCCGCAGTCAACTCATGTGCTTGGATCGGATCGAGCTATTGAGTATTGGGCCTGCATACTCGCTCATCCGTATCCTTTGCGTACCGCCCCATGGCCCCGTCCTTAGAGTTAATGACTAATAGGCTTAACTCTTTGTATGTCTGCACCACAGTTCCCGTTCGTTCCGTGCCGTGGCCGGATACGTATTGCACAACAGTAGATACCATCACCTGACGTATCTAACACACCACTATTGTAACTCGTCGTCGAAGGACCTTTCAAGTGCCTGATGGCCAGGGGAGCTCTTACACGGCACGGAGACACAGTGATGCTCGCCCATCACAGTGTACAACGATCGAGTTTGCTTAAGTGTCTGGGTACCTACACACCAGACACAATGCAATGGCCACGGATCCACACAAGGCACATCACATGCAGAAAGCTTCACCAGATTATGACACATACCACACTCTTGTAACTCGTCGTCGAAGGGGCGTTCAAAGTGCCTTACGGCTAGGGGAGATCTAGCACGGCACGGAGACACAGTGATGGTTGCCCATCAAAGTGTACAACGATCGAGTTTGCTTTCCGCGCAAGCGTTCTAAGTGTCTGGGTACCTACACACCAGACACAATGCAATGGCCACGGATCCACACAAGGCACATCACATGCAGAAAGCTTCACCAGATTCTGACACATACCACACTCTTGTAACTCGTCGTCGAAGGGGCGTTCAAAGTGCCTTACGGCTAGGGGGGATCTAGCACGGCACGGAGACACAGTGATGGTCACCCATCAAAGTGTACAACGATCGAGTTTGCTTTCCGCGCAAGCGTTCTAAGTGTCTGGGTATCTAAGCACCAGACACAATGCAATGGCCACGGATCCACACAAGGCACATCACATGCAGAAAGCTTCACCAGATTCTGACACATACCACACACATGCAACTCGTCGTCGAAGGGGCGTTCAAGTGCCTTACGGCTAGGGGAGATCTAGCTCGGCACGGAGACACAGTGATGGTCACCCATCAAAGTGTACAACGAACGAGTTGGCTTTCAACAAATTCTGACACATAGCAAGCGAGCGACCGAGCTACACCGAAGGCAGCCCATGGTTGGTCACTCGCGGAC
>NW_026045074.1:15000-25000 GCF_943734845.2 Anopheles funestus | reverse complement strand
CATCTTTCATGGTTACATCACTTGCACCAGAACCCACGGTGCCGATTTGGTAATATGTTGTACATTTACTCTCAAGATGTACGCTTCGGCCCCTTATTCAGGGGCTCAAGCTATTACCAGCAAGAACAATCCTCATCCAGACTTGAACTCGAAACACCCGCAGGCGAACGGTTTAACTAATAAGTGCACCAGTCTTGAATCCATGCGTCGGTGGAAACAATGCCGGCGTGTTGCATGTATTAGCTCTGAACTTAGCGAGTGATTGCCTTGCAGCTGTCATACTGAGCGTAGAGCGTGATTATCGCTCACTTGAACCATGTTGAATGGCTCTTTGGTGTAGGGTAAGGCACCAATTTGTTGGGGCGTAACGGTCACCACCAACTTAAGACTTGCTTATAGGTATTTCAACGTTTTCAACTCTTAAATCGACCGTGTTTCATTATCATCTCTTCTTCTTATTAAATGCATAGAGTTCGTTCCATTGGGTAGTTCGCGTGGCGAACGGTTTGATGCAGCCCCCCGGGGGGGACCACGGCACTTTACACCGGGCATGGTGTATGCGCAACCTACAGATCACCAATATATTTGTGATCGATAATGCACACTTCTTACACGACTGACCAGTCGACAGCGCTGCCTTCCTATTATGCGTGTGTAAACCGATGTTGGGCTGCTCAACATCTTTCACGGTTACATCACTTGCACCCGAACCCATGGTGCCGATTTGGTAATATGTTGTACATGGTCTCAAGATGTACGCTTCGACCCCTTATTCAGGGGCTCAAGCTATTACCAGCAAGATCAATCCTCATCCAGACTTGAACTCGAAACACCCGGAGGCGAACGGTTTAACTAATAAGTGCACCAGTCTTGAATCCATGCGTCGGTGGAAACAATGCCGGCATGTTGCATGTATTAGCTCTGAACATAGCGAGTGATTGCCTTGTAGCTGTCGAACTGAGCGTAGAATGTGATTATCGCTCACTTGAAAGGGTCAAGCCCTTTCGAGTCGTCCGGTTTTTACGCCAGACGACTCGGTTCACCATCTTTCGGGAAGGGACCGTCTCGGTCGCAAGCTGCTCCGGTCCCCAAACAACCTGCGACAAATGATAGGAAATGCCGACATCAATACGTGTTCAGTTTGGTTTATCGCTCATAGGTCTTTTTGACCATCGATCCCTGATTATAACTCTCAATTAAACAGTCAGGAGAGTAAGGCATGCCCATCGATATCTCATCGACAGGCGATACCGCAAGAACGGCCAACGACACATCAGGTGATCGATTATTGCTACGACTTTTGCTTAATCGTTTCCACTCCTTAGAGAAAGAAACCCCCGGGGACCGTCTCGGTCGCAAGCTGCTCCGGTCCCTAAACAACCTGCGACAAATGATAGGAAATGCCGACATCAATATGTGTTCAGTTTGGTTTATCGCTCATTGGTCTGTTTGACCATCGATCCCTGATTAAACTCTCAGTAATCCAGTCGGGAGAGTAAGGCATGCCCATCGATATCTCATCGACAGGCGATACCGCTTGAACGGCCAACGACACATCAGAGGATCGTATCTTGCTACAACTTTTGCTTAATCGTTTCTTCTCCTTGGAGAAAGAAACCCCCCGGGGACCGTCTCGGCCGCAAGCTGCTCCGGTCCCTAAACAACCTGCGGCATCAAATGATAGGAAAAGCCGACATCAATACGTGTTCAGTTTGGTTTATCGCTCATTGGTCTTGTTTGACCATCGATCCCTGATTAATACTCTCAATTAGAAGGTCGGTAGAGTAAGGCATGCCCATCGATATCTCATCGACAGGCGATACCGCATGAACGGCCAACGACACATCAGAGGATCGTATCTTGCTACAACTCTTGCTTAATAGTTTCCACTCCTTGGAGAAAGAAACCCCCGGGGACCGTCTCGGCCGCAAGTTGCTCCGGTCCCTAAACAACCTGCGGCATCAAATGATAGGAAAAGCCGACATCAATACGTGTTCAGTTTGGTTTATCGCTCATAGGTCTGTTTGACCATCGATCCTAGAATTCAACTTTCGAGTAAGGCATGCCCGTCGATATCTCATCGATAGGCGATACCGGTAGAACGGCCAACGACACACATCTAGGATCGCATTTACTCTTCCTTGGATGGATAACCAATACCCTAGGACCGTTTCATCGCGAGCTGCTCCGGTCCTCAAACAACTCGCGAACCACCGATAGGATGATATTAGGAATGGCCGACTTTCATCCTTTAACTCTCAGTTCTGCTTACCAAAACATAGGTACTTGGACCTTAAAGACCACTATATGTTCCCCGATCGGGGGCAATCGGAACGTCTATCCATCATCAACATCGTTTCACTCATTCCGAACCACCAAATTGGACAGACAGTACCATATTCACCAACCGATTGCTTCAACTTCGCAAACTGTATGGTAAGTTCTACTAATTTCACATCTTACCATCGACTAATAGTGCATAAATCCACTTGGAAATCACTTTTCCTTGGTCCTCGGACCTTCTACGACAACGTCCAACAAATATCCGAAGTCGTTTCCCAACTTAGACCAAGCATTTCGTATCTTTACTTCTAATCGATTTTTTCTCTCATAATTGACGATCAAAATCTAAAAACCACATTTTGAGCCAGAAGCAGTCGTCCGATCGTCCTGGGGGTAGTCTCAATCGATTTAGAAGGGCCCAATTCATAAAGATACGTACTCAGTCAAATTCATGCTTCTGGCTCACCTACCCCCTATATAGAAAACGAAAGCGTACAGGCGTGGAAAACGTGCCATTTTTCTCCATCACGGACTTTTTTTTTCTCGTTGCACCGACTCTAGTAAAAAAGTGAAATTTTTTACTAGTTACCAACTTTTGCAAATTATCATCGGATATCACTTTTCATGGTCTATAGTAAGTTCTTATCACGTTTTAGTAGTTTTTGAAAAAAAAATTTTTTTGAACTTTTCAAAATTTTTCAAAACAAAGTTTTTGTAGGCGGTTTTGTGTATGGAGGGTTACTAGTCTCGGGGTCACTGTTTGACCAAAAAACCACTATATATCATTCGAAAGGTAATTTCAAGGGCTACAAAAAATTGTTCTACGGCACCCCCCTCCGACGTCTAGTATTCGAGTTATTGGCCAAAAACCATCACTTGAGCGATTTTTCGTTCAGGGTACCCGACTCTAGTAAAAAAGTGAAATTTTTCTCGATTGACCAAGTGTTGCAAATGACCATCGGATTTCACTTTTTATGGTCTATAGTGAGTTCTGATCACGATTTGGTACTTTTTGAAAAAATTTTTTTGACGCACTTTTCAAAATTTTGCAAAACCAAAACTTTTTAGGCGGTTTTGTGTATGGAGGGTTACTAGTCTCGGGGTCACTGTTTGACCAAAAAACCACTATATATCATTCGAAAGGTAATTTCAAGGGCTACAAAAAATTGTTCTACGGCACCCCCCCTCCGACGTCTAGTATTCGAGTTATTGGCCAAAAACCGCAACTATAGCGGTTTTTCGTACAGGGTACCCGACTCTAGTAAAATGATGCGATTTTTACTAGTCTAGGAACTTTTTGGTCAAAAAATCAAGTATATATCATTCGAAAGGTAATTTCAAGGGCTACAAAAAATTGTTCTACGGCACCCCCCTCCGACGTCTAGTATTCGAGTTATTGGCCAAAAACCGCAACTATAGCGGTTTTTCGTACAGGGTACCCGACTCTAGTAAAATGATGCGATTTTTACTAGTCTAGGAACTTTTTGGTCAAAAAATCAAGTATATGTCATTCGATAGATAATTTCAAGGGCTACCAAAAATTGTTCCACGACACCCCCCTGCGACGTCTAGTATTCGAGTTATTAGCCAAAAACCGCAACTTAAGCGGTTTTTCGTCCAGGGTACCCGACTCTAGTAAAATGATGCGATTTTTACTAGTCTAGGGAACTTTTTGGCCAAAAATCAAGTATATGTCATTCGATAGATAATTTCAAGGGCTACCAAAAATTGTTCCACGACACCCCCCTCCGACGTCTAGTATTAGAGTTATTAGCCAAAAACCGCAACTATAGCGGTTTTTCGTCCAGGGTACCCGACTCTAGTAAAATGATGCGATTTTTACTAGTCTAGGGAACTTTTTGGCCAAAAATCAAGTATATGTCATTCGATAGATAATTTCAAGGGCTACCAAAAATTGTTCCACGACACCCCCCTGCGACGTCTAGTATTCGAGTTATTAGCCAAAAACCGCAATTATAGCGGTTTTTCGTCCAGGGTACCCGACTCTAGTAAAATGATGCGATTTTTACTAGTCTAGGGAACTTTTTGGCCAAAAATCAAGTATATGTCATTCGATAGATAATTTCAAGGGCTACCAAAAATTGTTCCATGACACCCCCCTGCGACGTCTAGTATTCGAGTTATGGGCCAAAAAACCATTCATACTTGAGCATTTTGCTCATTTTGCCTGTACGGGTACCGGGGACTAGTAAAATCAGGCCAATTTTACTAGAGTAGGGGTCCTTTTTGGTCAAAAAAACAACTTTTGCTCGTTCGATAGGGAATCGATAGGGCAACAAAAAATCGTTCTACGACCCCCCCTTCCGATGTCTAGTATTCGAGTTATGGGCCAAAAACAGTTTATAGCTAATTTTTCACTCGATTTTTCACCAAGTATCGCACATTACTCCGGTTCTATACATTGGATCGTCAATCTTTAAGATTTTATGGGTAGTTCCAACTGTTTGCTACATTTCATCCATACATCACCAACCGATTCAATGTCTGTGCTAGAAGTTATTAGAGGAATAAAAAAATTTACCCTTGGCTTTGGACCGTACAATTTTACCCATTTTTGGCCCATATTTGCCCCATAGCTCCGCCGGTATCCAAGATATGGCCACACTTTCTTCTGGCCATGGGTAGATGGCACTTGTGGCTAGATTTCTTCCATGCACCACTAATCGCTACCATGTTCTGTGGCCGGAGCTATTCACGAAAGCGCCTCGCGCACTTGGTCGGATTTTGGTCCAACTTGCACCATTTTTGGCCCATATTTGCCCCATAGCTCCGCCGGTATCCAAGATATGGCCACACTTTCTTCTGGCCATGGGTAGATGGCACTTGTGGCTAGATTTCTTCATGCACCACTAATCGCTGCCATGTCTCTGGCCGGAGCTATTCGACGAACAACCATCGCATTTACCTAGGTACTTTTTCGGATTTTTTGGTCCAACTTGCACCATTTTTGGCCCATATTTGCCCCATAGCTCCGCCGGTATCCAAGATATGGCCACACTTTCTTCTGGCCATGGGTAGATGGCACTTGTGGCTAGATTTCTTCCATGCACCACTAATCGCTACCATGTCTGTGGCCGGAGCTATTCACGAAAGCGCCTCGCGCACTTGGTCGGATTTTTGGTCCACCTGGCACCATTGTTGGCCCGTATTTGCCCCATAGCTCCGCGGTATCCAAGATATGGCCACACTTTCTTCTGGCCATGGGTAGATGGCACTTGTGGCTAGATTTCTTCCATGCACTACTAATCGCTACCATGTCTCTGGCCGGAGCTATTCACGAAAGCGCCTCGCGCACTTGGTCGGATTTTTGGTCCAACTTGCACCATTTTTGGCCCATATTTGCCCCATAGCTCCGCCGGTATCCAAGATATGGCCACACTTTCTTCTGGCCATGGGTAGATGGCACTTGTGGCTAGATTTCTTCCATGCACCACTAATCGCTACCATGTCTGTGGCCGGAGCTATTCGACGAACAACCATCGCATTTACCTAGGTACTTTTTCAGATTTTTGGTCCAACTTGCACCATTTTTGGCCCATATTTGCCCCATAGCTCCGCCGGTATCCAAGATATGGCCACACTTTCTTCTGGCCATGGGTAGGGCACTTGTGGCTAGATTTCTTCCATGCACCACTAATCGCTACCATGTCTGTGGCCGGAGCTATTCACGAAAGCGCCTCGCGCACTTGGTCGGATTTTTGGTCCAACTTGCACCATTTTTGGCCCATATTTGCCCCATAGCTCCGCCGGTATCCAAGATATGGCCACACTTTCTTCTGGCCATGGGTAGATGGCACTTGTGGCTAGATTTCTTCCATGCATCACTAATCGCTACCATGTCTGTGGCCGGAGCTATTCGACGAACAACCATCGCATTTACCTAGGTACTTTTTCGGATTTTTGGTCCAACTTGCACCATTTTTGGCCCATATTTGCCCCATAGCTCCGCCGGTATCCAAGATATGGCCACACTTTCTTCTGGCCATGGGTAGATGGCACTTGTGGCTAGATTTCTTCCATGCACCACTAATCGCTACCATGTCTGTGGCCGGAGCTATTCACGAAAGCGCCTCGCGCACTTGGTCGGATTTTTTGGTCCAACTTCACCATTTTTGGCCCATATTTGCCCCATAGCTCCGCCGGTATCCAAGATAGCGCCACACTTTCTTCTGGCCATGGGTAGATGGCACTTGTGGCTAGATTTCTTCCATGCACCACTAATCGCTACCATGTCTGTGGCCGGAGCTATTCGACGAACAACCATCGCATTTACCTAGGTACTTTTTCGGATTTTTGGTCCAACTTGCACCATTTTTGGCCCATATTTGCCCCATAGCTCCGCCGGTATCCAAGATATGGCCACACTTTCTTCTGGCCATGGGTAGATGGCACTTGTGGCTAGATTTCTTCCATGCACCACTAATCGCTACCATGTCTGTGGCCGGAGCTATTCGACGAACAACCATCGCATTTACCTAGGTACTTTTTCGGATTTTTGGTCCAACTTGCACCATTTTTGGCCCATATTTGCCCCATAGCTCCGCCGGTATCCAAGATATGGCCACACTTTCTTCTGGCCATGGGTAGATGGCACTTGTGGCTAGATTTCTTCCATGCACCACTAATCGCTACCATGTCTGTGGCCGGAGCTATTCGACGAACAACCATCGCATTTACCTAGTACTTTTTCAGATTTTTGGTCCAACTTGCACCATTTTTGGCCCATATTTGCCCCATAGCTCCGCCGGTATCCAAGATATGGCCACACTTTCTTCTGGCCATGGGTAGATGGCACTTGTGGCTAGATTTCTTCCATGCACCACTAACCGCTACCATGTCTGTGGCCGGAGCTATTCGACGAACAACCTGCGCATTCACCTTCTCGTTGCACTTCTTCGGGAATTTGGTGCAACCAAGTTTTCACTATAACTTGGTCATTTTCCGTCCATCGGACATGCGGTTTTGGGTGTCGATACTTGACACCGCACGCTACAATATGTTCCTCCACGACCATGTGGTCCGATGCTTCCAACAGGAGCTATTCGAGGAGTACCGATTTTTCACCATTAAAAATGCTCAATTTTGCACCAACTTTTGCCTATAACTCAGGCTGTATCGATCGGATCTTCAATCTTGAAAAAGTTTTGGATAGGTGGCACCAAATGCTACATTTCGTTCTTCCACGTCAACTTTGTCCGATGTCTAGCAAAAAAGTTATTCGCGAACCAAGTCCAGAACCCATGCAATGGCTGCCCACATTGCATACATCACGGCGGTTAACTCTCGTTACTCTATACCGTGGACTTGGTACTTTTTCAGGCATTCGTTGCTACTTCTTGGTTCATGATATTCGTTTACGGTCTTCACTAGGGCATTTGGTGCTCCTTATCGGTTCATGATATTCGTTTACGGTCTTCACTAGGGCATTTGGTGCTCCTTCTCGGTTCATGATATTCGTTTACGGTCTTCACTAGGGCATTTGGTGCTCCTTATCGGTTCATGATATTCGTTTACGGTCTTCACTAGGGCATTTGGTAATGGGCTTCCCACTTTCTACTGATCGATCCATACTCACTTGCGTGCACCTAGCCTAGGAAGGTTTCCTATGGCTTCCCATCTTTCTACTGATCGATCCATACTCACTTGCGTGCACCTAGCCTAGGAAGGTTTCCTTGGGCTTCCCATCTTTCTACTGATCGATCCATACTCACTTGCGTGCACCTAGCCTAGGAAGGTTTCCTTGGGCTTCCCATCTTTCTACTGATCGATCCCATACTCACTTGCGTGCACCTAGCCTAGGAAGGTTTCCCTTTGGTACCGACTTCCATCTACGCACTCGATATAACCTAGGTACTTGGTACCGATGATGGTTAACACTCAAGCATTTCTTGCATCCTGCGTGCAAGGTACCAATTTTCACTTCTCAGGTGCGTTTATGAGCCCGCATTAATCCAATATCGCTCTGATGGCCTTTCTTATTATTTCATCCGATAGCCCTTGCCAAAAGCTACCAAAAGTTCCTCCACGGCCATGTGCTCCGACGCTTAGTTTAGGAAATATTCGAAAAAATTCAAAATAGGAAGCATTTTCTTATTGGAAAATCACCTTAAATCGATGGCCATTTTTTGGGGCAAAAACTTTAACGTCTTCCCGACTTTGCGGGAATTGCGAATTTTAGGCACCCAGAGAAAATCTTTTACTTTAAGGGGGCGGCCGCGAAGTTGCCCAAAGTCTCGGACACAAAAATTCTCAAGTTCCCCACTCTAGTAAATCGCCCTATGAGTATCTCCTGGCCCGCGAGCTCTGCGAGCGGGCCAGCTTCGGCGATTTTTGCCTTTTCGCCTAGGCGGTTCTTCTACGAAATTGGTCCACAGCTTTTGCTCAGAAAGCTAGCATTTGTTGCAACAGTTAGGTACTTGGTACCACATTTTGGTATCCATTTGGGCATTTGTGGCAACTACTCGGTACTTTGGCCCACATTTCGCTCTACTCGGGCTTCTATGGTGGTACTTGTCGGTACTTCTGGCCAACTTAGGCCAATTGGGTGCAACTTGTGGGTACTCTGTGGGTACTTTAGGGCGTATTGTGTCTTTCGGGTGAACCTTCGCTATACTTCATGGGTACTGATGGCCAACTTAGGAACATTCAGTGCAACCTTTGGGCCTAAGGAAATTTGTCCAACTCTTTGGACTTAGAAAATTTTCTGGACTTAGAAAATTTTCTGGACTTGTAAAAATTTTCAAATGTTCAATTTGGCCCACATTTCGCTCTACTCGGGCCTCTATGGTGCTACTTGGCGGTACTTTTGGCCAACTTAGGCCAATTGGGTGCTCTTTGTGGGTACTCTATCGGTACTTTTGGCCATCTTAGGCCAATGGGGTGCTATATGTGGGTGCTCTATCGGTACTTTTGGCCATGTTAGGCCCATTCGGTGCTATTTGTGGGTACTCTATCGGTACTTTTGGCCATGTTAGGCCCATTCGGTGCTATTTGTGGGTTCTCTATCAGTACTTTTGGCCAACTTAGGCCAACTCAGTGCTACTTGTGGGTACTCTATCGGTACTTTTGGCCAACTTAGGCCAACGCGGTGCTATTTGTGGGTACTCTATCGGTACTTTTGGCCAACCTAGGCCCATTCGGTGCTATTTGTGGGTACTCTATCGGTACTTTTGGCCAACATAGGCCAATTGGGTGCTACTTGTGGGTGCTCTATCGGTACTTTTGGCCAACTTAGGCCAATTGGGTGCTGCTTATGGGTACTCTATCGGTACTTTTGGCCAACTTAGGCCAATTGGGTGCTCTTTGTGGGTACTCTATCGGTACTTTTGGCCATCTTAGGCCCATTCGGTGCTATTTGTGGGTACTCTATCGGTACTTTTGGCCAACATAGGCCAATTGGGTGCTACTTGTGGGTGCTCTATCGGTACTTTTGGCCAACTTAGGCCAACTGGGTGCTATTTGTGGGTACTCTATCGGTACTTTTGGCCAACTTAGGCCAACTCAGTGCTTCTTGTGGGTACTCTATCGGTACTTTTGGCCAACTTAGGCCCATTCGGTGCTATTTGTGGGTACTCTATCGGTACTTTTGGCCAACTTAGGCCAACTCAGTGCTACTTGTGGGTACTCTATCGGTACTTTTGGCCAACTTAGGCCAACGCGGTGCTATTTGTGGGTACTCTATCGGTACTTTGGGACA
>NW_026045074.1:0-10000 GCF_943734845.2 Anopheles funestus | reverse complement strand
ACCGATATATACGCAACAACACTTCACACACACACACACACGGATTGGGCAATTTACGGTCATTTTTTGAATCAACGATGGCCCCCCCGAGCACGTTGTCCGAATATCACTCCAATAAGGACAACGAGTTCCGCTCGGCATCGTTTTGATTCGATCTCTCAACAACAACTCCCGGTCGACTTGGTCGACTTGGACCCACGATGTCTCCCCCCGAGCATGTCGAGCCAACTGCACCACTATTGTATTGGACAACATGTTCCCCTCGGGCAATCGATGGGTTAATCATGCACCACTATTATAAAACCCTTTGACGTTTTCCCCCAAGCACGTTGATCCAGTATTACGACGGATACGGTCAACGAAATCTTGGACATCAAAGAGGTTTTCGATTGAATTTCCCCATGTTTCACAACGTACTCTTAGCGGTATCCTACGATACGTCTCACTCTATTTGTGTGTGTGCGCGTTTACGTGCGTGCGATTTATGCGGTTCACCCCTTTACGTTTCAGCGCCCTGCGGTCCCACAAAGGTCCCGAGCACGCCATTATGCACAGTGTGGAAGCGTGTTTCCCCCACGACACTAGACGGGCTGCCGCCATAGTGTTCTATTGTGGCACGCTCCACCCTGAAGTTTGGTTTGTTGTATATCAAGGAATTGATAGGCACTCAAGAATGTGTGCATCGGCCGGGTTTAATCGTCCGACGCGCAATATGCGTTCAACTTATCGGTGTTCATGTGTCCTGCAGTTCACATTGTGGACGCGCATTTAGCTGCGGTCTTCATCGATCCATGAGCCGAGTGATCCCTGCCTAGGGTTTTATAGTAAGGTTCCCAATGTAACACAAACCGGTGGTACGTCCAAAGACTAACTTTCTGACTAAGTTGTCTTTATTACCCAATAGTCCCAGGCCTTGTGACTTGTGGCTCATGTCTACGCCCATGGCCACCATTCGCTAAGATAGTTTTGAAGTCACTTTGAAGGCCCAGGAACAACTCTCTTAGCACATCGGTTAACCTGGCGCCGCAGTCAACTCATGTGCTTGGATCGGATCGAGCTATTGAGTATTGGGCCTGCATACTCGCTCATCCGTATCCTTTGCGTACCGCCCCATGCCCTTGTATGTCTGCACCACAGTTCCTGTTCGTTCCTTGCCTATGGCCGGATACGTATTGCACATCGGTTAACCTGACGCCGCAGTCAACTCATGTGCTTGGATCGGATCGAGCTATTGAGTATTGGGCCTGCATACTCGCTCATCCGTATCCTTTGCGTACGCCCCATGGCCCTTGTATGTCTGCACCACAGTTCCTGTTCGTTCCGTGCCTATGGCCGGATACGTATTGCACATCGGTATACCTGTCGCTACTCAGGCAACTCGTGTGCGTGGATTTGGATCGAGAACATGGTGTGTGCCCCATGTTATAATTGATAGTCCATATCCACTTTATAGGTTAAAGTCATAAGTTGTGATTGCACAACCATTCTTCATAAGAGTTTAATCACTCTTCAACTAACTTTCGTATGGTGTCTTGGTATCAAATCGCGTAAGACACAAGATTCTACTGGCCAAATAGAAATCTAGCACATTGGTTAACCTGGCGCCGCAGTCAACTCATGTGCTTGGATCGGATCGAGCTATTGAGTATTGGGCCTGCATACTCGCTCATCCGTATCCTTTGCGTACCGCCCCATGGCCCCGTCCTTAGAGTTAATGACTAGTAGGCTTAACTCTTTGTATGTCTGCACCACAGTTCCCGTTCGTTTCCGTGCCGTGGCCGGATACGTATTGCACATCGGTATACCTGTCGCTACTCAGGCAACTCGTGTGCGTGGTAATGGATCGAGCTCATGGGGTGTGTAGAGAATCCATGTTATAATTGCAAGTCCATATCCACTTTATAGGTTAAAGTCATAAGTTGTGATTGCACAACCATACTTCATAAGAGTTTAATAACTCTTCAACTAACTTTCGTTCTGGTGTCTTGGTATCAAAATCGCATAAGACACAAGATTCTACTGGCCAAATAGAATCTAGCACATTGGTTAAACCTGGCGCCGCAGTCAACTCATGTGCTTGGATCGGATCGAGCTATTGAGTATTGGGCCTGCATACTCGCTCATCCGTATCCTTTGCGTACCGCCCCATGGCCCCGTCCTTAGAGTTAATGACTAATAGGCTTAACTCTTTGTATGTCTGCACCACAGTTCCCGTTCGTTCCGTGCCGTGGCCGGATACGTATTGCACAACAGTAGATACCATCACCTGACGTATCTAACACACCACTATTGTAACTCGTCGTCGAAGGACCTTTCAAGTGCCTGATGGCCAGGGGAGCTCTTACACGGCACGGAGACACAGTGATGCTCGCCCATCACAGTGTACAACGATCGAGTTTGCTTAAGTGTCCTGGGTACCTACACACCAGACACAATTGCAATGGCCACGGATCCACACAAGGCACATCACATGCAGAAAGCTTCACCAGATTATGACACATACCACACTCTTGTAACTCGTCGTCGAAGGGGCGTTCAAAGTGCCTTACGGCTAGGGGAGATCTAGCACGGCACGGAGACACAGTGATGGTTGCCCATCAAGTGTACAACGATCGAGTTGCTTTCCGCGCAAGCGTTCTAAGTGTCTGGGTACCTACACACCAGACACAATGCAATGGCCACGGATCCACACAAGGCACATCACATGCAGAAAGCTTCACCAGATTCTGACACATACCACACTCTTGTAACTCGTCGTCGAAGGGGCGTTCAAAGTGCCTTACGGCTAGGGGGGATCTAGCACGGCACGGAGACACAGTGATGGTCACCCATCAAAGTGTACAACGATCGAGTTTGCTTTCCCGCGCAAGCGTTCTAAGTGTCTGGGTATCTAAGCACCAGACACAATGCAATGGCCACGGATCCACACAAGGCACATCACATGCAGAAAAGCTTCACCAGATTCTGACACATACCACACACATGCAACTCGTCGTCGAAGGGGCGTTCAAAGTGCCTTACGGCTAGGGGAGATCTAGCTCGGCACGGAGACACAGTGATGGTCACCCATCAAAGTGTACAACGAACGAGTTGGCTTTCAACAAATTCTGACACATAGCAAGCGAGCGACCGAGCTACACCGAAGGCAGCCCATGGTTGGTCACTCGCGGACGATCATCAGTAATGATCCTTCCGCAGGTTCACCTACGGAAACCTTGTTACGACTTTTACTCCTCTAAATCATCAAGTTCGGTCAACTTCAGCCATGCCAGCTGCAGCTCACGAAGGAACCGCGGAAGGTAAGCCTCCAGAAACCTCACTAAATAATCCATCGGTAGTAGCGACGGCGGTGTGTACAAAGGGCAGGGACGTAATCAGCACTAGCTAATGACTAGTGCTTACTAGAAATTCCAGGTTCATGGGGACCGTTGCAGTCCCCAATCCCGACTAGATGGGCATTTTAGTGATTTCCCGTTCCTCTCGGAATGGGGGCGCCTATTGGCGAGAACACGCTGCGACCCACATTGTAGCACGCGTGGCAGCCCAGAACATCTAAGGGCATCACGGACCTGTTATCGCTCATTCTCAGCTTGCTAAACTCAAGTTGTCCCGCTAAGCAGGGCAAACGTAGCCGACGACCGCCCCGTGAAGGCGCCGCCCGGCTGTAACGTCAGGTGCGCCCGGAGGCGCACTGCTGACAGCGTTCTAGTTAGCATGTTTGAGTCACGTTCCGTTATCGGAATTAACCAGACAAATCATTCCACGAACTAAGAACGGCCATGCACCACTACCCTTAAATTTGAGAAAGAGCTATCAATCTGTCTTACCTCGATAAGTTTGGACCTGGTAAATTTTCCCGTGTTGAGTCAAATTAAGGCCGCAAGCTCCACTTCTTGTGGTGCCCTTCCGTCAATTCCTTTAAGTTTCAACTTTGCAACCATACTTCCCCCGGAACCCGATTTGGTTTCCGGAAGCGAACTGAGAGCACCGAATAGGGGTAGCGTCTCCCAATTGCTAATTGGCATCGTTTACGGTTAGAACTAGGGCGGTATCTAATCGCCTTCGATCCTCTAACTTTCGTTCTTGATTAAAGAAAGCATCCAATGGCAAACGCTTTCGCTTCAGTTGGTCCTACGACGGTCTACGAATTCACCTCTCGGCGCCGTAATACCAATGCCCCCAACTACTTCTGTTAATCATTACCTCTAGGTTTCTGACAAACCAACGAAAATCGTATAAACCGAGGTCATATTCCATTAATCCATGCAAGATTATTCTCGGCCAACGCCAACCCCACGGGGGGGCCGGACGCTTTGTCTTAGCCTGCTTTGAGCACTCTAATTTGTTCAAGGTAAATGTGAGTATCTTGAGCACCATGAGGAGCCCGTGCCGGAGTTAACCGGTAGCACGGTACTCGTTCACAGAGTAACGCCCAAGTACACCATTGTGAGTCGCAGCCGTGAGCGCGCGCACGAACGGCCCCGGCGTGTAACCGGGCGCCCGTGGCGGTCACGTGTCTGGACGGGCAATCAACTTCGAACGTTTTAACCGCAACAACTTTAATATACGCTAGTGGAGCTGGAATTACCGCGGCTGCTGGCACCAGACTTGCCCTCCACTTGATCCTTGTTGAAGGATTTATACTCAACTCATTCCAATTATGGACCATCGTTAGAGAGGTCCATATTGTTATTTCTCGTCACTACCTCCCCGTACTGGGATTGGGTAATTTACGCGCCTGCTGCCTCCTTGGATGTGGTAGCCATTTCTCAGGCTCCCTCTCCGGAATCGAACCCTGATTCCCCGTTACCCGTCGCAACCATGGTAGTCCTCTACACTACCATCAATAGTTGATAGGGCAGACATTTGAAAGATCTGTCGTCAGTCGACAAAGCGACCAATACGATCTGCGTCCTTATCCAGACTTCAACTCAAGCCGCCCGGAGGCGATTGGTTTAACTAATAAGTGTCACCAGTTCAGCTACCCGCGAGGGCAACAGTCCCCGGCATGTTGCAATGTATTAGCTCTGGATTTTCCACAGTTAATCCAAGTAACTAGTGGTAGGATGATCTTGTGAATTATAGCTGTTATACTGAGCCTTATAGCGGTTTCACATTCATTTATGTTTGTACTTAGACATGCATGGCTTAACCTTTGAGACAAGCGTATATTACTGGTAGGATCAACCAGAATTCGTTCCACTACAGACACACACTCGCTTAGTGGGAAAATAAATTTCCACACAACTCTCTCTCTCTAGAACCATATGGAATGGCTCTTTGGTGTTGGGTAAGGCACCAATTTGTTGGGGGTTGTAACGGTCACCACAACTTTAAGTTTGTTAGGGCACAACGGAAACCACTAACTAAACTTTAGGAAACTAAATTTCCTCACACATTATCTCTCACCATATTAGCACTAGGTGCTATCCACGATTGTACAACGTTTCAACTCTTGAATCGGACCGTAGGGGCCGCGGAATTGCTTCCGGGCCCCTATCTCGCTATTAATTGTTCATCTCTTTCAATACATCGAGTTCGTTCCATTGGGTAGTTCGCATGGCGAACGTTTTTGATGCAGCCCCCTGGGGGACCACGGCACTTTACACCGGGTATGGTGTATGCGCAACCTACAGATAACAATAAACCCTTATGCGTGTGTAAACCGATGTTGGGCTGCTCAACATCTTTCATGGTTACATCACTTGCACCAGAACCCACGGTGCCGATTTGGTAATATGTTGTACATTTACTCTCAAGATGTACGCTTCGGCCCCTTATTCAGGGGCTCAAGCTATTACCAGCAAGAACAATCCTCATCCAGACTTGAACTCGAAACACCCGCAGGCGAACGGTTTAACTAATAAGTGCACCAGTCTTGAATCCATGCGTCGGTGGAAACAATGCCGGCGTGTTGCATGTATTAGCTCTGAACTTAGCGAGTGATTGCCTTGCAGCTGTCATACTGAGCGTAGAGCGTGATTATCGCTCACTTGAACCATGTTGAATGGCTCTTTGGTGTAGGGTAAGGCACCAATTTGTTGGGGCGTAACGGTCACCACCAACTTAAGACTTGCTTATAGGTATTTCAACGTTTTCAACTCTTAAATCGACCGTGTTTCATTATCATCTCTTCTTCTTATTAAATGCATAGAGTTCGTTCCATTGGGTAGTTCGCGTGGCGAACGGTTTGATGCAGCCCCCCGGGGGGGGACCACGGCACTTTACACCGGGCATGGTGTATGCGCAACCTACAGATCACCAATATATTTGTGATCGATAATGCACACTTCTTACACGACTGACCAGTCGACAGCGCTCTGCCTTCCTATTATGCGTGTGTAAACCGATGTTGGGCTGCTCAACATCTTTCACGGTTACATCACTTGCACCCGAACCCATGGTGCCGATTTGGTAATATGTTGTACATGGTCTCAAGATGTACGCTTCGACCCCTTATTCAGGGGCTCAAGCCTATTACCAGCAAGATCAATCCTCATCCAGACTTGAACTCGAAACACCCGGAGGCGAACGGTTTAACTAATAAGTGCACCAGTCTTGAATCCATGCGTCGGTGGAAACAATGCCGGCATGTTGCATGTATTAGCTCTGAACATAGCGAGTGATTGCCTTGTAGCTGTCGAACTGAGCGTAGAATGTGATTATCGCTCACTTGAAAGGGTCAAGCCCTTTCGAGTCGTCCGGTTTTTACGCCAGACGACTCGGTTCACCATCTTTCGGGAAGGGACCGTCTCGGTCGCAAGCTGCTCCGGTCCCCAAACAACCTGCGACAAATGATAGGAAATGCCGACATCAATACGGTGTTCAGTTTGGTTTATCGCTCATAGGTCTTTTTGACCATCGATCCCTGATTATAACTCTCAATTAAACAGTCAGGAGAGTAAGGCATGCCCATCGATATCTCATCGACAGGCGATACCGCAAGAACGGCCAACGACACATCAGGTGATCGATTATTGCTACGACTTTTGCTTAATCGTTTCCACTCCTTAGAGAAAGAAACCCCCGGGGACCGTCTCGGTCGCAAGCTGCTCCGGTCCCTAAACAACCTGCGACAAATGATAGGAAATGCCGACATCAATATGTGTTCAGTTTGGTTTATCGCTCATTGGTCTGTTTGACCATCGATCCCTGATTAAACTCTCAGTAATCCAGTCGGGAGAGTAAGGCATGCCCATCGATATCTCATCACAGGCGATACCGCTTGAACGGCCAACGACACATCAGAGGATCGTATCTTGCTACAACTTTTGCTTAATCGTTTCTTCTCCTTGGAGAAAGAAACCCCCGGGGACCGTCTCGGCCGCAAGCTGCTCCGGTCCCTAAACAACCTGCGGCATCAAATGATAGGAAAAGCCGACATCAATACGTGTTCAGTTTGGTTTATCGCTCATTGGTCTTGTTTGACCATCGATCCCTGATTAATACTCTCAATTAGAAGGTCGGTAGAGTAAGGCATGCCCATCGATATCTCATCGACAGGCGATACCGCATGAACGGCCAACGACACATCAGAGGATCGTATCTTGCTACAACTCTTGCTTAATAGTTTCCACTCCTTGGAGAAAGAAACCCCCGGGGACCGTCTCGGCCGCAAGTTGCTCCGGTCCCTAAACAACCTGCGGCATCAAATGATAGGAAAAGCCGACATCAATACGTGTTCAGTTTGGTTTATCGCTCATAGGTCTGTTTGACCATCGATCCTAGAATTCAACTTTCGAGTAAGGCATGCCCGTCGATATCTCATCGATAGGCGATACCGGTAGAACGGCCAACGACACACATCTAGGATCGCATTTACTCTTCCTTGGATGGATAACCAATACCCTAGGACCGTTTCATCGCGAGCTGCTCCGGTCCTCAAACAACTCGCGAACCACCGATAGGATGATATTAGGAATGGCCGACTTTCATCCTTTAACTCTCAGTTCTGCTTACCAAAACATAGGTACTTGGACCTTAAAGACCACTATATGTTCCCCGATCGGGGGCAATCGGAACGTCTATCCATCATCAACATCGTTTCACTCATTCCGAACCACCAAATTGGACAGACAGTACCATATTCACCAACCGATTGCTTCAACTTCGCAAACTGTATGGTAAGTTCTACTAATTTCACATCTTACCATCGACTAATAGTGCATAAATCCACTTGGAAATCACTTTTCCTTGGTCCTCGGACCTTCTACGACAACGTCCAAACAAATATCCGAAGTCGTTTCCCAACTTAGACCAAGCATTTCGTATCTTTACTTCTAATCGATTTTTTCTCTCATAATTGACGATCAAAATCTAAAAACCACATTTTGAGCCAGAAGCAGTCGTCCGATCGTCCTGGGGGTAGTCTCAATCGATTTAGAAGGGCCCAATTCATAAAGATACGTACTCAGTCAAATTCATGCTTCTGGCTCACCTACCCCCTATATAGAAAACGAAAGCGTACAGGCGTGGAAAACGTGCCATTTTTCTCCATCACGGACTTTTTTTTTCTCGTTGCACCGACTCTAGTAAAAAAGTGAAATTTTTTTACTAGTTACCAACTTTTGCAAATTATCATCGGATATCACTTTTCATGGTCTATAGTAAGTTCTTATCACGTTTTAGTAGTTTTTGAAAAAAAATTTTTTTGAACTTTTCAAAATTTTTCAAAACAAAGTTTTTGTAGGCGGTTTTGTGTATGGAGGGTTACTAGTCTCGGGGTCACTGTTTTGACCAAAAAACCACTATATATCATTCGAAAGGTAATTTCAAGGGCTACAAAAAATTGTTCTACGGCACCCCCCTCCGACGTCTAGTATTCGAGTTATTGGCCAAAAACCATCACTTGAGCGATTTTTCGTTCAGGGTACCCGACTCTAGTAAAAAAGTGAAATTTTTCTCGATTGACCAAGTGTTGCAAATGACCATCGGATTTCACTTTTTATGGTCTATAGTGAGTTCTGATCACGATTTGGTACTTTTTGAAAAAATTTTTTGACGCACTTTTCAAAATTTTGCAAAACCAAAACTTTTTAGGCGGTTTTTGTGTATGGAGGGTTACTAGTCTCGGGGTCACTGTTTGACCAAAAAACACTATATATCATTCGAAAGGTAATTTCAAGGGCTACAAAAAATTGTTCTACGGCCACCACCCTCCGACGTCTAGTATTCGAGTTATTGGCCAAAAACCGCAACTATAGCGGTTTTTCGTACAGGGTACCCGACTCTAGTAAAATGATGCGATTTTTACTAGTCTAGGAACTTTTTGGTCAAAAAATCAAGTATATATCATTCGAAAGGTAATTTCAAGGGCTACAAAAAATTGTTCTACGGCACCCCCCTCCGACGTCTAGTATTCGAGTTATTGGCCAAAAACCGCAACTATAGCGGTTTTTCGTACAGGGTACCCGACTCTAGTAAAATGATGCGATTTTTACTAGTCTAGGAACTTTTTGGTCAAAAAATCAAGTATATGTCATTCGATAGATAATTCAAGGGCTACCAAAAATTGTCCACGACACCCCCCTGCGACGTCTAGTATTCGAGTTATTAGCCAAAAACCGCAACTTAAGCGGTTTTTCGTCCAGGGTACCCGACTCTAGTAAAATGATGCGATTTTTTACTAGTCTAGGGAACTTTTTGGCCAAAAATCAAGTATATGTCATTCGATAGATAATTTCAAGGGCTACCAAAAATTGTTCCACGGACACCCCCCTCCGACGTCTAGTATTAGAGTTATTAGCCAAAAACCGCAACTATAGCGGTTTTTCGTCCAGGGTACCCGACTCTAGTAAAATGATGCGATTTTTACTAGTCTAGGAACTTTTTGGCCAAAAATCAAGTATATGTCATTCGATAGATAATTTCAAGGGCTACCAAAAATTGTTCCACGACACCCCCCTGCGACGTCTAGTATTCGAGTTATTAGCCAAAAACCGCAATTATAGCGGTTTTTTCGTCCAGGGTACCCGACTCTAGTAAAATGATGCGATTTTTA
>NW_026045073.1:35000-47070 GCF_943734845.2 Anopheles funestus | reverse complement strand
AGTGGTAGGATGATCTTGTGAATTATAGCTGTTATACTGAGCCTTATGCGGTTTCACATTCATTTATGTTTGTACTTAGACATGCATGGCTTAACCTTTGAGGACAAGCGTATATTACTGGTAGGATCAACCAGAATTCGTTCCACTACAGACACACACTCGCTTAGTGGGAAATAAATTTCCACACAACTCTCTCTCTCTAGAACCATATGGAATGGCTCTTTGGTGTTGGGTAAGGCACCAATTTGTTGGGGTGTAACGGTCACCACCAACTTTAAGTTTGTTAGGGCACACGGAAACCACTAACTAAACTTTAGGAAACTAAATTTCCTCACACAATTATCTCTCACCATATTAGCACTAGGTGCTATCCACGATTGTACAACGTTTCAACTCTTGAATCGACCGTAGGGCCGCGGAATTGCTTCCGGGCCCCTATTCTCGCTATTAATTGTTCATCTCTTTCAATACATCGAGTTCGTTTCCATTGGGTAGTTCGCATGGCGAACGTTTTTGATGCAGCCCCCTGGGGGACCACGGCACTTTACACCGGGTATGGTGTATGCGCACCTACAGATAACAATAAACCCCTTATGCGTGTGTAAACCGATGTTGGGCTGCTCAACATCTTCATGGTTACATCACTTGCACCAGAACCCACGGTGCCGATTTGGTAATATGTTGTACATTTACTCTCAAGATGTACGCTTCGGCCCCTTATTCAGGGGCTCAAGCTATTACCAGCAAGAACAATCCTCATCCAGACTTGAACTCGAAACACCTGGAGGCGAACGGTTTAACTAATAAGTGCACCAGTCTTGAATCCATGCGTCGGTGGAAACAATGCCGGCGTGTTGCATGTATTAGCTCTGAAACTTAGCGAGTGATTGCCTTGCAGCTGTCATACTTGAGCGTAGAGCGTGATTATCGCTCACTTGAACCATGTTGAATGGCTCTTTGGTGTAGGTAAGGCACCAATTTGTTGGGGCACACGAAACCACCAACTTAAGACTTGCTTATAGGCATTTCAACGTTTTCAACTCTTAAATCGACCGTGTTTCATTATCATCTCTTTCAATACATCGAGTTCGTTCCATTGGGTAGTTCGCATGGCGAACGTTTTGATGCAGCCCCCCGGGGGACCACGGCACTTTACACCGGGCATGGTGTATGCGCAACCTACAGATCACCAATATATTTGTGATCGATAATGCCACACTTCTTACACGACTGACCAGTCGACAGCGCTGCCTTCCTATTATGCGTGTGTAAACCGATGTTGGGCTGCTCAACATCTTTCACGGTTACATCACTTGCACCGAACCCATGGGTGCCGATTGGTAATATGTTGTACATGGTCTCAAGATGTACGCTTCGACCCCTTATTCAGGGCTCAAGCTATTACCAGCAAGATCAATCCTCATCCAGACTTGACTCGAAACACCCGGAGGCGAACGGTTTAACTAATAAGTGCACCAGTCTTGAATCCATGCGTCGGTGGAAACAATGCCGGCATGTTGCATGTATTAGCTCTGAACATAGCGAGTGATTGCCTTGTAGCTGTCGAACTGAGCGTAGAATGTGATTATCGCTCACTTGAAAGGGTCAAGCCCTTTCGAGTCGTCCGGTTTTTACGCCAGACGACTCGGTTCACCATCTTTCGGGATACAAGTTGACTAAGTGGTACCACTACACTTATCAACTTTCGATTTGGTAATCCTCATCAGCTTCCTTTCTGGAGGTCCCGAGGATTACCAATTGGGCTGTCATACTGAGCTCATATATTGGAGATCGATAATGCACACTTCTTACACGACTGACCAGTCGACAGCGCTGCCTTCCTATTATTGCGTGTGTAAACCGATGTTGGGCTGCTCAACATCTTTCACGGTTACATCACTTTGCACCAGAACCCACGGTGCCGATTTGGTAATATGTTTGTACATTTACTCAAGATGTACGCTTCGGCCCCTTATTCAGGGGCTCAAGCTATTACCAGCAAGAACAATCCTCATCCAGACTTGAACTCGAAACACCCGGAGGCGAACGGTTTTAACTAATAAGTGCACCAGTCTTGAATCCATGCGTCGGTGGAAACAATGCCGGCGTGTTGCTGTATTAGCTCTGACTTAGCGAGTGATTGCCTTGCAGCTGTCGAACTGAGCGTAGAGCGTGATTATCGCTCACTTGAACATGTTGAATGGCTCTTTGGTGTAGGGTAAGGCACCAATTTGTTGGGCACAACGAAACCACCACTTAAGACTTGCTTATAGGCATTTCAACGTTTTCAACTCTTAAATCGACCGTGTTCATTATCATCTCTTCTTCTTATTAAATGCATCGAGTTCGTTTCCATTGGGTAGTTCGCGTGGCGAACGGTTTGATGCAGCCCCCCGGGGGGGACCACGGCACTTTTACACCGGGCATGGTGTATGCGCAACCTACAGATCACCAATATATTTGTGATCGATAATGCACACTTCTTACACGACTGACCAGTCGACAGCGCTGCCTTCCTATTATGCGTGTGTAAACCGATGTTGGGCTGCTCAACATCTTTCACGGTTACATCACTTGCACCCGAACCCATGGTGCCGATTGGTAATATGTTGTACATGGTCTCAAGATGTACGCTTCGACCCCTTATTCAGGGGCTCAAGCTATTACCAGCAAGATCAATCCTCATCCAGACTTGAACTCGAAACACCCGGAGGCGAACGGTTTAACTAATAAGTGCACCAGTCTTGAATCCATGCGTCGGTGGAAACAATGCCGGCATGTTGCATGTATTAGCTCTGAACATAGCGAGTGATTGGCCTTGTAGCTGTCGACTGAGCGTAGAATGTGATTATCGCTCACTGAAAGGGTCAAGCCCTTTCGAGTCGTCCGGTTTTTACGCCAGACGACTCGGTTCACCATCTTTCGGGAAGGGACCGTCTCGGTCGCAAGCTGCTCCGGTCCCCAAACAACCTGCGACAAATGATAGGAAATGCCGACATCAATACGTGTTCAGTTTGGTTTATCGCTCATAGGTCTTTTTGACCATCGATCCCTGATTATAACTCTCAATTAAACAGTCAGGAGAGTAAGGCATGCCCATCGATATCTCATCGACAGGCGATACCGCAAGAACGGCAACGACACATCAGGTGATCGATTATTGCTACGACTTTTGCTTAATCGTTTCCACTCCTTAGAGAAAGAAACCCCCGGGGACCGTCTCGGTCGCAAGCTGCTCCGGTCCCTAAACAACCTGCGACAAATGATAGGAAATGCCGACATCAATATGTGTTCAGTTTGGGTTTATCGCTCATTGGTCTGTTTGGACCATCGATCCCTGATTAAACTCTCAGTAATCCAGTCGGGAGAGTAAGGCATGCCATCGATATCTCATCGACAGCGATACCGCTTGAACGGCCAACGACACATCAGAGGATCGTATCTTGCTACAACTCTTGCTTAATAGTTTCCACTCCTTGGAGAAAGAAACCCCCGGGGACCGTCTCGGCCGCAAGCTGCTCCGGTCCCTAAACAACCTGCGGCATCAAATGATAGGAAAAGCCGACATCAATACGTGTTCAGTTTGGTTTATCGCTCATTGGTCTTGTTTGACCATCGATCCTCTGATTAATACTCTCAATTAGAAGGTCGGTAGAGTAAGGCATGCCCATCGATATCTCATCGACAGGCGATACCGCATGAACGGCCAACGACACATCAGAGGATCGTATCTTGCTACAACTCTTGCTTAATAGTTTCCACTCCTTGGAGAAAGAAACCCCCGGGGACCGTCTCGGCCGCAAGTTGCTCCGGTCCCTAAACAACCTGCGGCATCAAATGATAGGAAAAGCCGACATCAATACGTGTTCAGTTTGGTTTATCGCTCATAGGTCTGTTTGACCATCGATCCTAGAATTCAACTTTCGAGTAAGGCATGCCCGTCGATATCTCATCGATAGGCGATACCGGTAGAACGGCCAACGACACACATCTAGGATCGCATTTACTCTTCCTTGGATGGATAACCAATACCCTAGGACCGTTTCATCGCGAGCTGCTCGGTCCTCAAACAACTCGCGAACCACCGATAGGATGATATTAGGAATGGCCGACTTTCATCCTTTAACTCTCAGTTCCTGCTTACCAAAACATAGGTACTTGGACCTTAAAGACCACTATATGTTCCCCGATCGGGGCAATCGGAACGTCTATCCATCATCAACATCGTTTCACTCATTCCGAACCACCAAATTGGACAGACAGTACCATATTCACCAACCGATTGCTTCAACTTCGCAAACTGTATGGTAAGTTCTACTAATTTCACATCTTACCATCGACTAATAGTGCATAAATCCACTTGGAAATCACTTTTCCTTGGTCCTCGGACCTTCTACGACAACGTCCAACAAATATCCGAAGTCGTTTCCCAACTTAGACCAAGCATTTCGTATCTTTACTTCTAATCGATTTTTTCTCGCATAATTGACGATCAAAATCTAAAAACCACATTTTGAGCCAGAAGCAGTCGTCCGATCGTCCTGGGGGTAGTCTCAATCGATTTAGAAGGGTCCAATTCATAAAGATACATACTCAGTCAAAATCATGCTTCTGGCTCACCTACCCCCTATATAGTAAACGAAAGCGTACAGGCGTGGAAAACGTGCCATTTTTCTCCATCACGGACTTTTTTTTTTCTCGTTGCACCGACTCTAGTAAAAAAGTGAAATTTTTTACTAGTTACCAACTTTTGCAAATTATCATCGGATATCACTTTTTTATGGTCTATAGTAAGTTCTTATCACGTTTTAGTAGTTTTTGAAAAAAAAAATTTTTTGAACTTTTCAAAATTTTTCAAACAAAGTTTTTGTAGGCGGTTTTGTGTATGGAGGGTTACTAGTCTCGGGGTCACTGTTTGACCAAAAAACCACTATATATCATTCGAAAGGTATTTCAAGGGCTACAAAAAATTGTTCTACGGCACCCCCCTCCGACGTCTAGTATTCGAGTTATTGGCCAAAAACCGCAACTATAGCGGTTTTTCGTACAGGGTACCCGACTCTAGTAAATGATGCGATTTTTACTAGTCTAGGAACTTTTTGGTCAAAAAAATCAAGTATATGTCATTCGATAGATAATTTCAAGGGCTACCAAAATTGTTCCACGACACCCCCCTGCGACGTCTAGTATCGAGTTATTAGCCAAAAACCGCAACTTAAGCGGTTTTTCGTCCAGGGTACCCGACTCTAGTAAAATGATGCGATTTTTACTAGTCTAGGGAACTTTTGGCCAAAAATCAAGTATATGTCATTCGATAGATAATTTCAAGGGCTACCAAAAATTGTTCCACGACACCCCCCTCCGACGTCTAGTATTCGAGTTATTAGCCAAAAACCGCAATTATAGCGGTTTTTCGTCCAGGGTACCCGACTCTAGTAAAATGATGCGATTTTTTACTAGTCTAGGGAACTTTTTGGCCAAAAATCAAGTATATGTCATTCGATAGATAATTTCAAGGGCTACCAAAATTGTTCACGACACCCCCCTGCGACGTCTAGTAATCGAGTTATTAGCCAAAAACCGCAATTATAGCGGTTTTTCGTCCAGGGTACCCGACTCTAGTAAATGATGCGATTTTTACTAGTCTAGGGAACTTTTTGGCCAAAAATCAAGTATATGTCATTCGATAGATAATTTCAAGGGCTACCAAAAATTGTTCCATGACACCCCCCTGCGACGTCTAGTATTCGAGTTATGGGCCAAAACCATTCATACTTGAGCATTTTGCTCATTTTGCCTGTACGGGTACCGGGGACTAGTAAAATCAGGCCAATTTTACTAGAGTAGGGGTCCTTTTGGTCAAAAATAACAACTTTTGCTCGTTCGATAGGGAATCGATAGGGCAACAAAAAATCGTTTCTACGACCCCCCTTCCGATGTCTAGTATTCGAGTTATGGGCCAAAAACAGTTTATAGCTAATTTTTCACTCGATTTTTCACCAAGTATCGCACATTACTCCGGTTCTATACATTGGATCGTCAATCTTAAGATTTTATGGGTAGTTCCAACTGTTTGCTACATTTCATCCATACATCACCAACCGATTCAATGTCTGTGCTAGAAGTTATTAGAGGAATAAAAAAATTTACCCTTGGCTTTGGACCGTACAATTTTACCCATTTTTGGCCCATATTTGCCCCATAGCTCCGCCGGTATCCAAGAAAATGCCACACTTTCTTCTGGCCATGGTAGATGGCACTTGTGCTAGATTTCTTCCATGCACCACTAATCGCTACCATGTCTGTGGCCGGAGCTATTCACGAAAGCGCCTTGCGCACTTGGTCGGATTTTTGGTCCACCTGGCACCATTTTTGGCCCATATTTGCCCCATAGCTCCGCCGGTATCCAAGATAGCGCCACACTTTCTTCTGGCCATGGGTAGATGGCACTTGTGGCTAGATTTCTTCCATGCACCACTAATCGCTACCATGTCTGTGGCCGGAGCTATTCGACGAACAACCATCGCATTTACCTAGGTACTTTTTTCGGATTTTTGGTCCACTTGCACCATTTTTGGCCCATATTTGCCCCATAGCTCCGCCGGTATCCAAGATATGGCCACACTTTCTTCTGGCCATGGGTAGATGGCACTTGTGGCTAGATTTCTTCCATGCACCACTAATCGCTACCATGTCTGTGGCCGGAGCTATTCGACGAACAACCATCGCATTTACCTAGTACTTTTTCGGATTTTTGGTCCAACTTGCACCATTTTTGGCCCATATTTTGCCCCATAGCTCCGCCGGTATCCAAGATATGGCCACACTTTCTTCTGGCCATGGCTAGATGCACTTGTGGCTAGATTTCTTCCATGCACCACTAATCGCTACCATGTCTGTGGCCGGAGCTATTCACGAAAGCGCCTCGCGCACTTGGTCGGATTTTTGGTCCAACTTCACCATTTTGGCCCATATTTGCCCCATAGCTCCGCCGGTATCCAAGATAGCGCCACACTTTCTTCTGGCCATGGGTAGATGGCACTTGTGGCTAGATTTCTTCCATGCACCACTAATCGCTACCATGTCTGTGGCCGGAGCTATTCACGAAAGCGCCTCGCGCACTTGGTCGGATTTTTGGTCCAACTTGCACCATTTTTGGCCCATATTTGCCCCATAGCTCCGCCGGTATCCAAGATATGGCCACACTTTCTTCTGGCCATGGGTAGATGGGCACTTGTGGCTAGATTTCTCCATGCAACCACTAATCGCTACCATGTCTGTGGCCGGAGCTATTCGACGAACAACCATCGCATATACCTAGGTACTTTTTCGGATTTTTGGTCCAACTTCACCATTTTTGGCCCATATTTGCCCCATAGCTCCGCCGGTATCCAAGATAGCGCCACACTTTCTTCTGGCCATGGGTAGATGGCACTTGTGGCTAGATTTCTTCCATGCACCACTATTCGCTACCATGTCTGTGGCCGGAGCTATTCACGAAAGCGCCTCGCGCACTTGGTCGGATTTTTGGTCCAACTTGCACCATTTTTGGCCCATATTTGCCCCATAGCTCCGCCGGTTACCAAGATATGGCCACACTTTCTTCTGGCCATGGGTAGATGGCACTTGTGGCTAGATTTCTTCCATGCACCACTAATCGCTACCATGTCTGTGGCCGGAGCTATTCGACGAACAACCATCGCATTTACCTAGGTACTTTTTCGGATTTTTGGTCCAACTTGCCACCATTTTTGGCCCATATTTGCCCCATAGCTCCGCCGGTATCCAAGATATGGCCACACTTTCTTCTGGCCATGGGTAGATGGCACTTGTGGCTAGATTTCTTCCATGCACCACTAATCGCTACCATGTCTGTGCCGGAGCTATTCACGAAAGCGCCTCGCGCACTTGGTCGGATTTTTGGTCCACCTGGCACCATTGTTGGCCCGTATTTGCCCCATAGCTCCGCCGGTATCCAAGATATGGCCACACTTTGTTCTGGCCATGGGTAGATGGCACTTGTGGCTAGATTTCTTCCATGCACCACTAATCGCTACCATGTCTCTGGCCGGAGCTATTCGACGAACAACCATCGCATTTACCTAGGTACTTTTTCGGATTTTTGGTCCAACTTGCACCATTTTTGGCCCATATTTGCCCCATAGCTCCGCTGGTATCCAAGATATGGCCACACTTTCTTCTGGCCATGGGTAGATGGCACTTGTGGCTAGATTTCTTCCATGCACCACTAATCGCTACCATGTCTGTGGCCGGAGCTATTCACGAAAGCGCCTCGCGCACTTGGTCGGATTTTTGGTCCAACTTGCACCATTTTTGGCCCATATTTGCCCCATAGCTCCGCCGGTATCCAAGATATGGCCACACTTTCTTCTGGCCATGGGTAGATGGCACTTGTGGCTAGATTTCTTCCATGCACCACTAATCGCTACCATGTCTGTGGCCGGAGCTATTCGACGAACAACCATCGCATTCACCTTCTCGTTGCACTTCTTCGGGAATTTGGTTGCACCAAATTTTCACTATAACTTGGTCATTTTCCGTCCATCGGACATGCGGTTTTGGGTGTCGATACTTGACACCGCACGCTACAATATGTTCCTCCACGACCATGTGGTCCGATGCTTCCAACAGGAGCTATTCGAGGATTACCGATTTTTCACCATTAAAAATGCTCAATTTTGAACCAACTTTTGCCTATAACTCAGGCTGTATCGATCGGATCTTCAATCTTGAAAAAGTTTTGGATAGGTGGCATCAAATGCTACATTTCGTTCTTCCACGTCAACTTTGTCCCGATGTCTAGCAAAAAAGTTATTCGCGAACCAAGTCCAGAACCCATGCAATGGCTGCCCACATTGCATACATCACGGCGGTTAACTCTCGTTACTCTATACCGAGGACTTGGTACATTTTCAGGCATTCGTTGCTACTTCTCGGTTCATGATATTCGTTTACGGTCTTCCACTAGGGCATTTGGTGCTCCTTATCGGTTCATGATATTCGTTTACGGTCTTCACTAGGGCATTTGGTGCTCCTTATCGGTTCATGATATTCGTTTACGGTCTTCACTAGGGCATTTGGTGCTCCTTATCGTTCATGATATTCGTTTACGGTCTTCACTAGGGCATTTGTGCTCCTTATCGGTTCATGATATTCGTTTACGGTCTTCACTAGGCATTTGGTGCTACTTCTCGGTTCATGATATTCGTTTACGGTCTTCACTAGGGCATTTGGTGCTCCTTATCGGTTCATGATATTCGTTTACGGTCTTCACTAGGCATTTGGTGCTCCTTATCGGTTCTTGATATTCGTTTACGGTCTTCACTAGGGCATTTGGTGCTCCTTCTCGGTTCATGATATTCGTTTACGGTCTTCACTAGGGCATTTGGTGCTCCTTCTCGGTTCATGATATTCGTTTACGGTCTTCACTAGGGCATTTGGTACTGGGCTTCCCACTTTCTACTGATCGATCCATACTCACTTGCGTGCACCTAGCCTAGGAAGTTTTCCTATGGCTTCCCATCTTTCTACTGATCGATCCATACTCACTTGCGTGCACCTAGCCTAGGAAGGTTTCCTTGGGCTTCCCATCTTTCTACTGATCGATCCTTACTCACTTGCGTGCACCTAGCCTAGGAAGGTTTCCTGGGCTTCCCATCTTTCTACTGATCGATCCATACTCACTTGCGTGCACCTAGCCTAGGAAGTTTCCTATGGCTTCCCATCTTTCTACTGATCGATCCATACTCACTTGCGTGCACCTAGCCTAGGAAGGTTTCCTTGGGCTTCCCATCTTTCTACTGATCGATCCATACTCACTTGCGTGCACCTAGCCTAGGAAGGTTTCCTTGGGCTTCCCATCTTTCTACTGATCGATCCATACTCACTTGCGTGCACCTAGCCTAGGAGGTTTCCTATGGCTTCCCATCTTTCTACTGATCGATCCATACTCACTTGCGTGCACCTAGCCTAGGAAGGTTTCCCTTCGGTACCGACTTCCATCTACGCACTCGATATAACCTAGGTACTTGGTACCGATGTTGGTTAACACTCAAGCATTCTTGCCATCCTGCGTGCAAGGTACCAATTTTCACTTCTTAGGTACGTTTATGGGCCCGCATTAATCCAATATCGCTCCGATGGCCTTTCGCATTATTTCATCCGATAGCCCTTGCCAAAAGCTACCAAAAGTTTCTCCACGGCCATGTGCTCCGACGCTTAGTTTTAGGAAATATTCGAAAAAATTCAAATAGGAAGCATTTCTTATTGGAAAATCACCTTAAATCGATGGCCATTTTTTGGGCAAAAACTTTAACGTCTTCCCGACTTTGCGGGAATTGCGAATTTTAGGCACCCAGAGAAAATCTTTTACTTTAAGGGGGCGGCCGCGAAGTTGCCCAAAGTCTCGGACACAAAAATTCTCAAGTTCCCCACTCTAGTAAATCGCCCTATGAGTATCTCCTGGCCCGCGAGCTCTGCGAGCGGGCCAGCTTCGGCGATTTTTGCCTTTTCGCCTAGGCGGTTCTTCTACGAAATTGGTCCACAGCTTTTGCTCAGAAAGCTAGCATTTGTTGCAACAGTTAGGTGCTTGGATACCACATTTTGGTATCCATTGGGCATTTGTTGCAACTACTCGGTACTTTGGCCCACATTCGCTCTACTCGGGCCTCTATGGTGCTACTTGTCGGTACTTTTGGCCAACTTAGGCCAATTGGGTGCAACTTGTGGGTACTCTGTGGGTACTTTAGGGCATATTGTGTCTTTCGGGTGAACCTTCGCGATACTTCATGGGTACTGATGGCCAACTTAGGAACATTCAGTGCAACCTTTGGGCCTAAGGAAATTTGTCCAACTCTTTGGACTTAGAAATTTTCTGGACTTAGAAAATTTTCTGGACTTGTAAAAATTTTCAAATGTTCAATTTGGCCCACATTTCGCTCTACTCGGGCCCTCTATGGTGCTACTTGGCGGTACTTTTGGCCAACATAGGCCAATTGGGTGCTCTTTGTGGGTACTCTATCGGTACTTTTGGCCAACTTAGGCCAATGGGGGTGCTATATGTGGGTGCTCTATCGGTACTTTGCCATGTTAGGCCCATTCGGTGGCTATTTGTGGGTACTCTATCGGTACATTTTGGCCATGTTAGGCCCATTCGGTGCTATTTGTGGGTACTCTATCAGTACTTTTGGCCAACTTAGGCCAACTCAGTGCTACTTGTGGGTACTCTATCGGTACTTTTGGCCAACTTAGGCCAACGCGGTGCTATTTGTGGGTACTCTATCGGTACTTTTGGCCAACTTAGGCCATTCGGTGCTACTTGTGGGTACTCTATCGGTACTTTTGGCCAACTTAGGCCAACTCAGTGCTTCTTGTGGGTACTCTATCGGTACTTTTGGCCATGTTAGGCCCATTGGGTGCTATTTGTGGGTACTCTATCGGTACTTTTGGCCAACTTAGGCCAATTGGGTGCTGCTTATGGGTACTCTATCGGTACTTTGGCCAACTTAGGCCAATTGGGTGCTACTTGTGGGTGCTCTATCGGTACTTTGGCCAACTTAGGCCAACTCAGTGCTTCTTGTGGGTACTCTATCGGTACTTTTGGCCAACTTAGGCCCATTCGGTGCTATTTGTGGGTACTCTATCGGTACTTTTGGCCAACTTAGGCCAACTCAGTGCTACTTGTGGGTACTCTATCGGTACTTTTGGCCAACTTAGGCCAATTGGGTGCTCTTTGTGGGTGCTCTATCGGTACTTTGGGACATATTATGTCCTTCGGGGTGAACCATCTCGATACCTCATGGGTACTTGTGGCCAACTTAGGAAAATTCAGTGCAACCTATGGGCCTTTGGAAATTGTTCCAACACTTTGGACTTAGAAAATTTTCTGGACTTAGAAAATTTTTTGGACTTAGAAAAATTTTCAACTTCTGTATCTTCTTCATCATGTTCCATTTTGTGGGACTTAGAAAATTTTCTGGACTTAGAAAATTTTTTGGACTTAGGAAATTTTTCAACACTTGTAAAATTTTTGTTCCTTCTTTGAAGAAGA